>NC_133621.1:289826770-290111770 GCF_048593235.1 Sminthopsis crassicaudata
CATCTTCCCAGAAGAATGTAACTCCTTGCGAGGAGACTGTCTCCTTGCATCCTCAAGGCCCACCTTAGAGGAGAGGATTTCGAGACAATGTGGTAGAGTGGATACAGACTCTAAGATTCTAGATTCAAATCTCCCCTTTTATTTACTGCCTTTATGATCTTCAAAAAGTCATTTAGCATTCTTGGGCCTCAGTTTCCTAGACTTAAATGAGGGAGTTGACTTCTGCCATCTCTTCCAGTCCTAAAATGACTATCCTAGTAGATAATTCCTAGATCAGGTAAGTAGGCGGCATATCCAAGAATTGAGCCTCAGTTTCCTAGACTGTAATGAGGGGGTTGACTTCTGACATCCTTCCAGTCTATGAACTATTATCCTAGTAGATAATTCCTAGATCAGGTAGATAGGGGGATTTGAAGTCAGGAAGATGAGCCCAAATCCATGCTCAGATTGGCTATATGACCCTGTGTCTTAGTTTCTCATCTATAAAAATTGGGGGGGGGGGAGATTTGATGACCTCTAAATTTTCTTTTAAATTTAAATCTGTAATCCTGTGACTACCCACAACCGAATCACCAAGCTCCAAAGTTTTTCTTTCTCTCCATTTTCTTTTAGCTGGAATGATCACAGAAGGCAGGGAAGCTTCTCTCCCTTCCCCTCCACTTGCCCCAAAACAAATTCTACCCTAAAATCGTTCAGGGCATCTGGGTTAGATGGATGAAAGTCCACTTTCCCCCGGGGACCACAAGGGATTCATTCTTCAGAATAGAGACCCCTCTTTCATGCAAATGATGCTCTCCACTGTTTGGTCTTCCCCATTGAATGATGTAGGGGAGACCAGAGGGGACTGATTCAGGCAAGAGCCTTTTGTAGTTATAGATGACAAGCTTCTGCAATTAGCCAACAAAGCCGAGAGGAGGGAGAGCAGGCTCAATAGCGCTGGGGGCAATTTCTTTTGGTCTCCCAGCAATTTTTTGATAAATGCTGGTAGCCAAGGGTTTGGACACCCACACAGAAAAAAAAAAGGAAAAGATACAGTCTCTAGGCAATCCTTTCTCAATCTAGGAAAATTAGAGATGGGGGAGCAGAGCCTTTGGAGTTTGCTCGCCTTTCTTGACCAGCTGGGAGGTGAGGGACACTTACTGTCTGTAGTTGTAGGCGATGTCAGCAAATTGCAAATTGTTTCCTTCTGGCCCGGTACACAGGATCTTTAAAACCCTAAGGGAAAAAGCATCGTGTTTAGGATTATGGGATTGTAGTTCTAGAATTTCAAAAACTCTCAAAAGCCTCCTATTTTAACCCAGTGAGTTAAAGTGAGGCCAAGAGAGAAAGGGGCTTGCCCACACAGGGAGTGGGTTGCAGAGCTTAGATTAGAACCCAGGTCCCCTGATTCTATATTTCTCAGAAACACTTGGGAAGAAATAGTATGATGAAGTGGCAAATAGCAGAGAGACACAGGGACAGAGAGGCAGAGACAGAGAGGCAGAGGTAGAGAGGCAGAGGCAGAGAGACAGAGAGAGAGAGAGAGAGAGAGAGAGAGAGAGAGAGAGAGAGAGAGAGAGAGAGAGAGAGACAGAGACAGAGACAGAGACAGAGAGACAGAGAGAGAGAAAGATAGACAGAATCACAGAAAGAGCAACAGAAAAAGAGATAGAAATAGAAATAAGCAGATAGAGAGAGAGGGAAGAAGGAAAGGAGAGACAGAGACAGGGGAGACAGAGACAAAGACACAGAGACAGAAAGGCAAAGACAGAGAGAAAGAGAGAGGAAGAGAGAGACAGAGAAAGGAAAATAGAAATAGAGAGAGAGGGGAAGGGAGGGAGGGAGGGAGAGACAGAAAGAGACAAAGCAGAGATAGGGAGAAACAGAGAGAGACAGACAGACACAGAGACAAAGAGGCTGAGGCAGAGAGACAGAGAGAAAAGAGAGGGAGAGAGAGACACACAGAAAGAGAAAGACAGAGACAGAGAAGAAGAAGGAGAGACAGAGATAGAGACATAGAGACAGAGAGAGACAGAGAGAGAGGGAGAGAAAGAGAGAGAGAGAGAGAGAGAGAGAGAGAGAGAGAGAGAGAGAGAAGAGAGAGAGAGAGAGAGAGAGAGAGAGAGAGAGAGAGAGAGAGAGAGAGAGAGAGAGAGAGAGAGGAGTCCCTCAGTACCTTCCACCTGAATTATTATAACAGCTGCTGGAGGGCTGGCTGCCTTAAGCTTCTTCCCACTCCACTCCATTCTCCCTTCAACCACCAAAGTAATCTTCCTAAAGCCTAGGTCTACCCCATGTTATACTCTCCCATTCAATGAACTCTAATAGCTTCCTATTACTTTGAGAATCAAATATAAAAATCCTACCCAGCTTGCAGTCTTTCATAACCTGGCCCCCTCTGACTTTCTGGCCTTCTTCCACCAAACTTCCCCCAAACCCCCACATAATCTATGAAGGAATGACTTGGGTGTCCTTGCTCTACTTTGTACACTACCCTCCATCTCTAACTCAGGATATTCTCAATGACTGCCCACCTTGGCTGGAACTCCTTCCTCCCTCACCTCTGCTTTCTGACTTCCCTTTAGCCTTAGTCAAAGTCTGATCTTCTGCAAGAAACCTTTTCTGATCATTCTTAATACTAGCACCTTCCCTCTATTGACTATGTCCAATTTATCCTTTCCACAACATTTTTATATGCTGTCTCATTCATTAGATTCTGAGTTTCTTTAGAACAAGAACTATCTTTTGCCTTTCTTTCCATGCCTAGTGTTAGTTCTGGTACATAGTAGGTACTTAATAAATGCTTTTCGACAGATATAATCGATGTAAGTTGTAAAGCGGCATATTTGGGTTCATAAAACCCAAAGATCAAAACTGTGTATACATAGTCACTTGTCATTGGAGATTCCTCATTGAAATTCCTTCAAAGAAAGATTGGATGACCACTTCCTGGCGATGTTCCACAGGGAATTTATGATAAAGACTAACCAGGATGTCTCTGATGTCCTTTCTCCTTAAAAGTTTTGCCCTAGATAAGACCTGGGACTTTAATATGGCAATTCTGCCATCATGATACATCCAGGGAAGGAGAATTCAATCTGTAGTCATAAATCCTGAATACGAATCCTGCTCTTATCATATAACCCTTGGGCAAGTGACTCCTTTGTTAAATGAGGGAATTGGGCTAGATGATTTCCACACTAGAAATTTATCTTAGGTTGTACCATCTCATCCAAGAGCATCACTTATCCAATTCCTGACACATAGAAGACTGAATCAATAAACTTGATGGATAATGATATCTTTAAAGTGCCTGCCTGTTCTCGGGGAAGGACTCCCTTGGATGCTTCTTGCTTCAGAAAGCTGAGGTTATTTAAGGACAGAACAACCAGCTTTGTAGTTAAATATTATTTTCATTTTAGAAGTTATGGTCCCACAAAGAAACAGACAGACTGCACCTTGGACTATCAGGAAACTTCACACAATGCAGAAAGAACCAAATGTCCCAGAAGGGGGAGGCTTTGAAATTATTTGTTCCAGCAGGACCCCCTTGGAGAGGCCTCTTGTGACTTAGTGGATGGTTTGATGTTCCAGGAGATGTTTTTCAACTTTTGGAAGCACCTTCTCCTTCTAACACACACACACACACACACACACACACACACACACACACACACACACACACACACACATTGAATGACCCCTTGGAACAAGTTCATAAGATTGTAGATTTAGGGCTGTCTTATACTATAAAGAGGAAAACTGAGGCCCAAAGAGATGGCAGGATCATACTTTTAGAGGTATGGGACCTTAGAATTTATCTAGTTTAACCCGCTCATTTTTAAAATGAAAGAAATTGAGTTCCAAAGAGCTAATCAAATTATAGACCTAGAACCCAAGGGGACCTCAGTCCATCTGGTCCAACCCCTCATTTTACAGACAAAGAAATTGAGGCACAAAGTCACACATCTCAGTAGGTATCTGAGGTGGGATTTGAATCTAGAATCCTCTATGTTCTTTTTTTTAACCATACAACCATACTTCCTCCCCATCTCTGTTCTTTGACAATTATGATATATTGGACCTGAGTTCCATCCTCAGTTCTGCTCCTCATTTAACTCAATGTCCTCAGCAAAATCAATGATTGGCCTTCAGTTCCTTCTTCTGTAAAATGAGCATCTTTGGATTTGATGATCTCCTAAAGTCTTTTCCTATCCCAGAATTCCATGACTCTGAAGCACTGACCTGAGAATTCCATCAGATTGATTTGAGGATGAAGTGCAGTCTTTACAAGAACAGTTGAATTTGGGAACTTCAGTAAAGTGAAAGTTTAATATCCTTGATTCTGATAACCTTCTCTTCCTTTCCTTTCCTTTAGATGTGAACACTTAACCTTTACTAAGAACCCACCACCTCCTGAGTCCCCCAATTCCATTTCTAATTGTTGGGAGGGTTTTCCTGGCAAACCTACATGGGCATCTTGATAACATTCCTTTTCCCTCCTCTTTCCATTTTTTCCTCCCTTTTCTTCCCCTTCCCCTTCCCTTTCCTCCCATCTTCCTTTTTCCTTCCCCTTCCCTCCCTATTTTTATTGCACATTAATATAGCACCATGCAATGAAAAGATTATAATGGATTTATAGTCAAAGGATGGGTTCAAATTCCCTCTCTGTCACTCATTGCCCACATGATCCCAGGTAAATGACTTCATCACCCTTGATCTCAGTTTCCTCATCTATGAAAGAAGAAAACTAGTGAGCTCTCCCAAAACTACTTGGTATTTATTTTGAATATATTTATATATGTGCCTGTTGTCTCTCTCAATAAATGTACACACACACACACACACACACACAAACTAAAGATTTTTCCTTGTACGTATTGCAAACATTTTCAAGAGTTTCATTACAGAAGAAACTGAACTCGCAAGCTCTGCCTTTAAAATAAAAATAAAATGAAATAAAAGTTGGATGGTCTGAGAGTTCTCTTCCAGTTATAAATTCTATGATCATTGATTGATTATTTCAGAGATGAATACGAGTGAACAAAAAGTAGGCTTGTCCTTTTTTTTCCCCTTCTCACCTGACTATGGTCATTTTGTTCTATGCTATTGTGGGACTAATTAAATGAGGATGACAAATCCGAGACTAGTATAGCATCCTAGAATTGGGAGTAATGTCACTGACGATTAAGTCCAACTGTGATGACCAAGGATCCCCTTTATAGCAGCACCCAAAAGGGTGGCCAGCTAACCTTTGCTGGGAACCCATAGCTCCAGAGTCAACCCATTCCACTTTGGGACAGTCCTAATTGTTGGGAAGGTTTTCACAAAGTCTACACAGTGGTTTCGTTTGTTCCTAGTTGGGCCTTTGGGGTCCCAAACCAGCAGGTTTCTTCCCTGTAACAGCACTTCAGATCCTTGAAACCAGCTCTCACATCCCCATTTAATTTCCTCTCTAGGCCTGATTTTCCCTTTCCTTTGGTCAGCAGGATAATTATTATGGCTCTGTGGGACTCCAGGTCTTCTATCACCCACAGGGGCTGCAATAAGAAGGGAGTTAGCTGTACTTGGTGAATGACTAATCACCCTGTCCCCATTTAAACTAATAGCGGCAATTTCAGCAGGCACTGCATGGGATTTATTTATAATTGCTCCATCTCAATTAAACTAATAGCAGCAATTTGGACTGCACAGCATGGAACTCAGTTTATTTTGACAGGAAAATAAATTGTTGGGGAAGAGCAGGGAGGGAAGAAACAGGCATACTGCAGTAAGATGCAACATAATTTAAATACACACATGCACATACACACACATTCGCATACACATGCATACACATATACATCCCACTAAAGGTTTTTTCCCATCAATATTGCAAACAGTTCCAAAAGTTTCATTACAGAAGAAACTGGACAACCAATCAAACATTTCCAGTCCTGCCTTTAAAATAAGGAAAATGGTGTAGTGGCGGAAAATAATTCTTTCTGTCCTGTTAGGTGGAAATAGATAGTCATTGTTATTATGCAGTCACATCCAACTCTTCACAACTCCACTTGGGATTTTCTTGGCAGAAACAGTGGAATGATTGATTTGCCATGTCCCTCCTTGGCTCATTTTACAGATGAGGAAACTGAGGCAAACAGGATTAAGTGACTTGCCCAAGGTCACACAGCTAGTAAGTGCCTGCCAGACTCATATTTGGATTCAAGGATATGAGTCTTCCTGACTCCTGGTTACCTCGTACCCAACTCTTATTTGTTAACTCACCAAATTAATGTGGCAAGACCAAGGATCCCATCACCCAAATGAACTAGCCAGCTCTGCTTAGTTCAGAACAATTAAATGCCCAGCAATGACCAGAAGTGACATTTAATCCAGGAAAAAAATACTATTTCATTGTTTTTATAATTTTGATGATTTGGTGCTAGAATTACATCTAAGAATTAGGGGCCTCCTCTGGATGACATGTATGGTGGTCAAATTTTTAGGGATCCAAAACTTAAGAGAATCAGGGCTATGGTGTCAAAGACAAATAGAAATAGGGGCCCACTAAACCACAAATACACAAAAACACAAATACAGGGCCTATTGTTAAAGAGTAATAATATCTATTTTTATTATTATACTTATCACATTTTATATTTTATTTATATTTCATTCATTATGTGTTGTTTGTTTTATAATATTTCTCAATTAGGCTTTAATCTGGTTCAGGGTCGGAGACCCTGCTGGATTTTGTGTTTGACTCCTCTGGTGTAATAGATGGAGTTAGATAACGAATTAGGAAAGTTTGGATTCAAATCTCACTTCCTATTCTTAGAAGCTATAAGGCCTCCTGTAAGTCATCAACTTTCTAAATCACATCAATACTCATCTGTAAAATGGGAACAATAGTCCCTGTAGTACCTTTCTCCCAGTATCATTGGGAAGCTCAAATGAGATAATGTAAGCAAAAAATGCAAACCATATTTCAAGCTTATAAAATTTCCATAAAGTGCTTGAAAGCTCCATGATTGTTAAGAATATGAGGGTGCCTATTTTACTTTAAGAGTGTGTGTGTGTGTGTGTGTGTGTATGTGAAATCTATTTTTCCTTCACTACCATTTTTTAATCCATAGAATTATTACTATAAGATTATGACTTGAAATAGTAGATTATAATAAATGTTTGTTGGTTGATTGATAAAAGGAATTCAAATTGACTGTGTAGGGAAAGCTCAGCTTTACCATTTCAGGGAATCATAGAGAAAATAGAAGATTTTAATGGAACCACAATGGGATAAGGAATCCTCCTCTCCTCCTCCCCAAAATAAACTCATTTAAGTGAAGTGTGATATCATGAATAAAGGAGATACCTAACCCGGTTTTGTGTTCAGATCTGAGCAAAGATTGTCCAAAGGAAAGCAATCAGGATCGTGAAGGGTCTTCAAGTGGTGAGGAATAGAGGAAAGAACTGGGGATTTTTAGCCAAGAGAAGAGAAAACTAGAGATGGGGAAGGACAAAGAGGGAAAGGAAATAACCTCTTCGAAGAAGCTAAAAAGGACTCTTTTCTAGAATTCAAAAGGCTGCCATAAAAAAGATAAAACAATTTTTTTTCTGCTTGGCCCCAGAGTATGGAACAAGATACACTGTAGCTAGCATTTATATAGACTTTAAGGTTTACAAAGCACTTTTTGTATGTAAACTCATTGTGGTCCTCTGAGAGGTAGGTATTATTAATATCCTCCCTTTTAAATATGAGAAAGCTGAAACACAGAAAAGTTAAGTGACTGATTCAGGATCATGTAGCTACTAGATGTCTGGGGCAGGATTCAAACTGAGGACTTCCTGATTCCAAGTCCTTCCCTCTATCTCACAATCTACTTTGAGGATGGACTTTGCAAATAATCCAATTTGGACTTGATGATGGACAGTTCTCCAAAGATGGAATATGCCCCCTCAGTAGATGCTTCCCCATTACCAAGTATCTTTGAGTAAAGACCCAATGGAAGTATGGGAGAAGGTATATCACATGCAGATAACAGTGGATGAGATAACCCCCAAAATGTCTTCTGGTTCGGATCTTAGAGTCTGTGGTATAGTGGGAAGAAGGCTGAATTAGGTGTCAGGGGATGAAGTCAGATCCTTCTTCTTGTACTTAATCACTCAACATCTCTGAGTCTCAGTTTCCCCATCTGTAAAGGTCTGAGCTAAAGCCTATCTAAGCTTCCCTACAGATCCCCAAGCCTAAGCCCCTGACATCTAGAACAAGACTTGGCAAAGAGAGAATCATTCTGTTCTCTTACTGTTTCATTTCTCACACTGGGTCAGGAGCCGGGGGGAAGGCCGGGAGAGCCCTTTACCCTTCATGCAGAGAACAATCCCTTCTCCAAGTGAGTGGGCTAGAGGTCCCAATATGAAATATAAGTCATCTTCCAGCTCCAGCTGCCAACACTCAGGGGTCAGGATGGGAAGAGAGATCATATTCAGCACAACAGAGATCTTGGAACAGGGGGTCCTTTTGGAAAGAACACTCCTGCTTCCCGGACTAGGGTTTTTTTTCCCATCTCACACATTATAGCTGGGACCACATGCTCTCATAAGAAGGGGCTTTGAGGATACTGAGAAATACCCAAGAGAGTTTGCTTTGTACTTGGACTGCATTCCCCGAGTTTAACTTAAATCACAGGAACACCACGAGCCTGCTGCCTACTCTTTGTGAGGGGAATCAGTGTACCTGATAAATTTTATTTTTTACAATAAAATATTCATGGTCCTTAGAGGCCAGGGAAGTCAGAGATGCTGATTGGATTTTTTTTTTAAAGAAAGACCAACCAGATTTGCATCTGACTATATCTGTACCCTGGCTAACATGAAAGTTACCAGAAGAAAATATGGACTAGGGGTCCTTGAAAATTCTTCAAATCCCTCCTACCCCTGCCACAACAAGTGAAGAAGGATATTAGAGAGGAGGAGAATATGGGGGGGGGGGGAAATGAGATATTTAGGGAAGCTGGGAAGCAGAAGCAAAAGTGTAACCCAGGTAAGAGTTGGGGTTCAGATCAATCATATAGTTCAGTTGAAGACAAGATCATTGGATCTTACTCCTTCATGAATCTTTAAGCTTCTCGTTCTGACATGTGAAGAAACTGAGAGAGGGTAGAATCTACATAAAACTGAATGGAGCATTAACTCTGAATGAATTTGGACAAGGAAGTTCCTTCCTCTGTCTGGGCCACATTTTTCCTCATGAAGGGAGGAACTGGAATAACAAAACTTCAAGGTCCCTTCTAAATCTAGCACATAGTGGGTGTGTAATATATGTTTATTGATTGATCTATCAAAGATAATCTAATCAAGGCAAGGCTCAGCTTCCTTCTCCATCAAGAGGTTCACCCAGTCTAAAGAGTGATGGGTGATTTGGCTAAAAAGTGCCCATGATGTCCAGTAACTGGCAAACCTTCACTCCTTTTATTCTTCTAGGAGAATTCAAGTAGCACCAACTTTCCCTTTGGCCACTGAATCCTAAAGTACTTAGGATCAAGGCACGCTGACCTTGCTATAGCTCAAACTCCCAACTGCCAGCATTTGCATTGTCCCCTGTGTCGAGTGCTCTCCTTCTTTTCTCCTGGCTTCTCTGGCTTCTTTTTTAAGTCTCTGTTATTGTCTCACCTTCTGCAAAATGCCTTTCCCCGTCCTTTTTAGTCTAAACTTTCCCTCTGTTTAGTACCCCAATTTCTTGTCTTATTTTTATATAGTTGTTTGCATGTTATCTCTACTATTAGACTGAGTTCCTTGAGAACACAGATCTTTTACCTTTCTTTGTATCCTTAGTGCTTAACCCAGGTATACAGCAGGTGCATAATAAATGCTTGTTGACTAACATGCCCCTTGTCTGTTACTGCACCAAAACTGATCCATACAATATTCTGAGTTTTTATTTGCAATTTGTCCGAAGATAAGGCATCCTAGGAAAGCTATACTGGAGGGTTCCATGCATTCATTGAGCTAAAACCTCATTTGGGGGTTCATCATCAGACACTGACTATAATTGAAAAAATTCAGTTTCTAGACTCATTTTCAGTCATATTTATCCTCCAAGTTGTTTCACTCTGTCGCATGAAAGAAACATGATCCCTTGCTTGCTTAAGTAAATGTTAAGGAATCTGGAAGCAGTCAGAACAAAGGAGGTCTTAGGTTAGTGTTTTAAACAATTTGAAAACAAAAGAAGGAAAACAAACATAAAACTTAACTCAAGTCCTACTTTCTACAAAAAAGGTCCTGAACCAATTTTTTGTGCCATGGGCAACCAAAGTGAAATGGATGGACATCTTTCTTAGAAAAAAAATGCTTTTAAATAAGAAGGCAGTATTAAATTTCAGTTTGTTGTTGAGTTATTTAAGTCATATGCGACTCTTTGTGATCCCATTTGGGGTTTTCTTTTTTTTTTTTTTTTCTGAGGCAATTGGGGTTAAGTGACTTGCCCAGGGTCAAACAGCCAGGAAGTGTTAAGTGTCTCAAGTCACATTTGAACTCAGGTCCTCCTGACTTCAGGGCAGGTCTTCTATCCACTGAAGCACATAGCTTCCCCCATTTGGTTTTTCTTGGCAAAAATACTGGAATGGTTTGTCATTACTTTCTCCAGCTAATTTTACAGATAAGGAAACTGAGGGTTAAGTATTTATCCAGAGTCACAGTTAGTTAAGTGGCTGAGGCCAGAATTGAACTTATCTGAGTCTTTCTGATTCTAGGCCCAGCACTCTATCCACTGTAGCGCCACCTAACTGCCCAAAATTTCACTTAGAAATAAATAAAAATAAAGTAGTTATTAGAAGTAAGTAAAAATAAAGTAGTTATTTCTCCTATCCAAATTCATAGGTCTTTTGATATTTCTCTGTAGACTATGGATCCCTGATTAAAAAATCCTGTTCCATATGAAATCTTTCTTTGTTTTCCCCCAACAGCTAATACCCTTTCCCCAAAAACTACCTGGTATTTATTTTGTATATGTTTACATTTGTGCCTGTTGTCTCCCTCAATAAAATAAAAGCTTCTCAATTGATTATTATTTTCTTTATTCATCCCTACAGTTCCTGGCACATATTGAAGGATTAAATGCTAAGTGGCTGGTTGATTTACCTCTGAGATCTTTTTCCAACTCTAATATTCTGAAATAATTCCCTCTACTCACAGATTTATCAGCAAATATGTTAACAGTATATTTGCAAGAGAGATGACGCATATAAACCAACACACACACACACACACACACACACACACACACACACACACACACACCACCACCACCACCAAGTCTCGAAATAGTCAAGACAACTCTCTGATCCTTGGAGGAAGGAGGAAATTTCTTCTCTTAGGGACCTATATGAGTTTCAAGATTTTGTTGAACTATAGATTTCTATTGGTATGGAATCTTAGAGTCATAGAGTCCAATCCCTTCACTTTATAGGTGAGAAAAATGAGGTCCAAAGAGGTAAAGAGTTTTATAAGTAGCATTGATTAAATCAGGATTTGAACCTAGGCCTTTGGGAGTTGTTCTCCTTTAAGAGGAAAATACATGAAGTTGCCAGAGAGTCCTTTAACTCTTTTTTTCTTTTTGATGATACCCATCTCCCCAAGCACTCATTTGATTCATTTAATAATACTTTTGTAATCGGAGTCCTTTCAAAAGAAAAACATTTGGTAGTGATGGAAAGCTGAACCCTCTCATTTTACAAATGAAGAAAGAGAATCACAAGGAGATGAAGTCTGGAAAGAAGAAAGAAAGGTAGGGAGGGACAAATGAAAGAAAGAAAGAATAAATAAGGAAAGAAAAAGGAAGGAAAGAAAGAAAGAAAGAAAGAAAGAAAGAAAGAAAGAAAGAAAGAAAGAAAGAAAGAAAGAAAGAAAGAAAGAAAGAAAGAAAGAAAGAAAGAAAGAAAGAAAGAAAGAAAGAAAGAAAGAAAGAAAGAAAGAAAGAAGGAAGGAAGGAAGGAAGGAAGGAAGGAAGGAAGGAAGGAAGGAAGGAAGGAAGGAAGGAAGGAAGGAAGAAAGAAAGAAAGAAAGAAAGAAAGAAAGAAAGAAAGAAAGAAAGAAAGAAAGAAAGAAAGAAAGAAAGAGAGAAAGAAAGAAAGAGAGAAAGGGAGAGACGGGGAAAGAAAAAGAGAAAGAGAGAAAGGGAGAGGGGGAAAGAAAAAGAGAAAGGGGGAGGGAGGGAAGGAGGGAGGAAGGAAGGAAGGAAAGAAGAAAGGAAAGAAGGAAGGAAAGAAGGAAGGAAGGAAGGAAGGAAGGAAGGAAGGAAGGAAGGAAGGAAGGAAGGAAGGAAGGAAGGAAGGAAGGAAGGAAGGAAGGAAGGAAGGGAAAGAAAGAAAGAAAAAAGAAAGAGAGAGAGGGAGAGAGAAGAAGGGAGGGAGGGAGGAGAGACAGGAGGGAGAAAGGAAGGAAGGAAGAAAGAAAGGCAAAGAAAGAAAGAAAGAAAAAGGAGAGAGAGGGAGAGAGAGAAGAAGGGAGGGAGGGAGGAGAGACAGGAGGGAGAAAGGAAGGAAGGAAGGAAGAAAGGAAGAGAAAGAAAGAAAGAAAAAAGAAGGAGAGAGAGGGAGAGAGAGAAGAAGGGAGTGAGGAGAGACAGGAGGAAGGAAGGAAGGAAGGAAGGAAGGAAGGAAGGAAGGAAGGAAGGAAGGAAGGAAGGAAGGAAGGAAGGAAGGAAGGAAGGAAGGAAGGAAGAGATGGAGGGAGAAGGAGAAGAATGGAAAGAAAGAAGGAAGGAGAAAGGGAAGGAAGTTCCCAACTTAGGAGGTGTTCAACTTACTGGGTGATCTGCATCCAGTTCAGCCCCATAGCTGAGAATTTGGTTGGCAAATCTATCAAGTTCTTGGATTGTTCTTGGGAACCATGGCACTGCAACATAGAAAGGAAAATATTTATTTTAATCCAGCTTCCAGGCTTTAGTATCTAAGGCAGGGCCAAAAGAGTTTGGAAACCTTTTCGTGTCAATCATTCATGAAAGCAAAGATAATGATAACCCCTATCCATGAACACTACAAAAATGTGCAAGGGTATTCTCGAAAGCATATCAAAACTTCTTTTTTTTAAACAGTTGCCCCTTACTTAGTAAGTTTTTCTTAATTTAATATTAAAATTCTCCTACTAATGTTTCACTCTTGATGCTTAATCATAGCATGATGCAACCCTGGGCTCTTGGGAAATATTCCTATGGAAAACTAATTATAAACTGGAAAGGCTTTTCAGTATCACACTAGAAATAGGCCATACCTCTTGTCATCCAAGAACCACCCTAGCTAAGTGCAGAAAAGAGCCTGACCAGAAAGGAGTCTGGCCATGGGGAGATGAATTTGGAAACCGTAGCAACTAAAAGAGAAAGGAGGAGTCATTACCATCTTGGTTAATGTTAGGAATACCCAAAGAATCATTGATTTAGAAAAGAATAAGATTTTAGAGATCATTGAGCCAACTCCCTCATTTTATAGAAGAGGAAACTGAGGAGCAAAGAAGTTAAGTGACTTCTCTGAAATCACATAGCCATTATCTAAGGCAGAATTTGAATTCAGTCTTTCCTGGCTTCATGTTCAGCATTCTTCTTACTATATCACAATGCCTCTTCTCACTGATAGAATCCTGTATTTTTCCAATAGAATTAAATTTTCTCGTTTTACAAATGAAACAGAGGCCCAGTTGGTCATATAGCTTATAAATGGCAAAGTTAGGGACTTATAAAGCTAAATTTAGAACGAGTCAATCTATCTATGAAGCCTCATTTCCTCACTATACCTTAACAAAAGGTTTCCCTTTCCATCAGTACATCTTACCATTGGTTCCCTTTAATGATCTCCCTTTCCTTTTTTCTTTTTCAACACCCATTCAAACCCAAATGTTTACCTTCAAAGATGACTGCCTTTGCAATCAGAGAACCAGTGTTCAAATCCTCCTGACAGTACTTTCTATTTACAAGTTATCTTACTATACTTGTCCTCAGCTTGCTCTTCCATAAAATGAAAAAAGGAAGGAAGGAAGGAAGGAAGGAAGGAAGGAAGGAAGGAAGGAAGGAAGGAAGGAAGGAAGGAAGGAAGGAAGGAAGGAAGGAAGGAAGGAAGGAAGGAAGGAAGGGAAGGAGGGAGGAAAGGAGGGAGGAAGAAAAATGAAAACGTTAAACAAGAAGGCCTCAGAGGCCAACATCAAAGTCATAATCCTTGGACTACTCTCTCATTTTCTAAATTCCGTGGATCCACATCGGATCTTACATGAAGTCTTTCTTGATCTCTCTATTCCACTTATGATTTTCAAGATTCACATCAGTTTCTACTTTATCCATGAAGTTCTCCCTGATTTCTCTAATCTACTATAATTTTCCATGTTGGTCCAGAATAAATGCCAGTAGAGTAGTTTGCCATTAGTTTCTTCAGCCCATTTTACAAATGAGGAACTAAGGCAAACAAGGTTAAGTGACTTGCCCAGAGTCACATAGTCAGTAAATGTCTAAAGACAAATTTGAACTCATGAAGAGTGGAAGCAGCATAAATTAACAAGGCTGAAAACATGAGAGGCCATCTAGGCCGATCCATTAATTTTACAGAAGAGGAAACTGAGGCAAATGAGCAAAAGTGACTTGCCCAAGACCACACATAAGCAGAGTAAAGATTTAACTCTTATTTATAAAGTGGAATGATAGACTATCAGACCTGGAAGGAATAAACCATCTAGTTTAGCCCTTTACTTTTATAATGGAAGGAACTGAGGCCCAGGAAGGATAATTAACTTAACCAAGTTTTAAATGTCCAATGTGCTTCATTCAGTCATTTTCAGTCATCACTGACACTTTGTTCCCCATTCAGAGGTTCTCTTGGCAAAGATATTGCAGTAGTTTGCCATTAGTTTCTTCAGCCCATTTTACAAATGAGGAACTGAGGTCAATAAGGTTAAGTGTCTTGCCTAGAGTAACATAGTAAATGTCTAAACAGATTTGAACTCATGAAGATAAGTATTCCTGATTTCATGCTAGATACTTTATCTACTACTATATCCACATATATACTATATATCTATTATAGGTGGATATTACTATCTACCTAACTGCCTATATATATATATATATATATATATATATATATATATATATATATATACTATCTGTGTTCAAAGAAAAGGCCCAAAATATATAAAGAGTAACAAAAAGTTTTCAGTCCGGGATTAAATCTGCTAAAGTATAACTTAGATACAGATAACTATCGATTGACTATTCTGTCCTTCCATAGTGCCGAAATCATTGGATTGAAAGACCCAGGTCAAATCCTACCTTTGATACTTCTTAGTTGTGGGACTATGGGCAAGGGACAATCTTTTAAAGCTTTAGTCTCCTCATCTATTAAATGAGAATACTAATATCTATAGCACTTGGAAATTTATGAGGTTATATGAGATTACATATATTTATGTACATAAGCATTTAAAATCTTATAAAAGTCTGTTTCAATTATTGTTGCTATTAAAAAGGCATAAAGAAAGCAGCATTAGGATGCTAGATAGCTTCAGAGCTGGAAGAGACCATGGAAGAAACAAAATTTAATCTCTTTTATCTTACAGCAGAGGAAACTAATACTCAGAGAGACAGTCCTGACACAGTGGATTCAAGCTGTGGAGCTGGAAGAACCAAGGTTGGAGGCCACTGGTTCAACCTCCTCTTTTTACAGAGGAGAAAACTGAAATCCAAGGATCTTGGAGGACTTCTAATTCAACTCCCTTGTTTTATAGTGAAGGAAATTAAAACCCAGATTAGTAAAATGACTTATCAAAGGTCAAACAGGTATGAAATGATTATTTGTTTAAAAAGTAAGAAATGTATGTTCAGAAATTGCTTAAATAAAGTTATTTGCAACTGATAAATAAAAGTATATATATATATGTAGAGAGAGAGAGAGAGAGAACAGTTTAACACATATTATTTATATTACATACTATATTATTTACATATACAATATATACATATAATCACCATGACTAATATGTCATTGAAGCAATTATGATTATATACAAAATTATATTTTAATGATTATATGATAATTTTCCATATATATTTGTGTCTAATGGTAGCCATTTCTAGAGTGGAGATAAACGAAGAAAAAAAAGGGGGAAAAAATTTGCATGACACTTGCATATTTGAAAGGCATAGCAAGGTGTGGATAATAGATTTGCAGCTTCATGTGCAATCAGCCTTTTTATTGTTACAGAAATGCTTATTTTATTCCCTAAATTAGAAATAAAAAAATGTTATTCCCTAAATTAGAAATAAAATAATTTTAAAAATTTAAATTTTTAAAAAACCAAATTGCTTAAAGAAATATGCCTCTGTTTCCTTATCTGTAAAATTGGACTAGATGGTCTCTTATGTCCTTTCTATCCTTAACCCCCAATTTTAAACCTCTGATTCTGAGTCTATGACATGGGTTAACTGTATAATGTCTGACTCTATCAGACCCCATTTGGGGTTTTCTTGGTAGAGATACTGGAGAGTTTACCATTTCCTTCTCTAGCTTATTTTACAGATGAGGAAACTGAGGTAAACAGGGTAAAGTGATTTGCCTGGGATCACATAGCTTGAGGTCATATTTGAACTCTGGTCTTTCTAACTCCAAACCTGGTGCTCTATTCACAATGTACATCTTAAGCTTCCATCTAAAGCTATGATCCCATGCAAACTCAGTTGGGTTAAGGCTTTGGGATACTTGGAATAGGGGAGCTGTGTTTTCTTTACACTAATCACCATCATTGCATCTAGAGCACATTGAAAGGAAGATGCTATGGACAGCAGAGGGGACACAGCTTATCCTATGTTCCAAACATGGAAATACTCATTAAGTCTTAGAAAAGAGCATTCGTGCCATCTAGTGGTCCACCTTAGGTAATTGAAACAGATGCTTAGCCATTGGGATGCTGTATTAGAATCCAAGGGCAATGTATAGATAGCTTATTAAAGAGACAGATTGTTTATCACAAAGAAATTCAGGGAAAATTCAATTGAAAAATCTCTGTTTCACAGAACTGGAAAGTTTATATGGGATGCACGTTAACTCCTTCTGCACTTCCAGAAATCTGCTACATCATCAAAAATAAAAAATTAAAATAAAAAACCCTATCATTTAAATATGGACAGCTAAGGATCACCAAGAGGAGTCAGGAAAACATGAATTCAAATCCAGTTCCAGATACTTACCAGCTCTATGGGCCTAGGCAAATAAATGTACCCTTTTGCTTCAGCTTCCTCATTTGTTGCTACTAGGGGAGACAAAATTTCCGAGGCACTCCTCTAGGATTACAAACTACTCCAGTATTTTTGCCAAGAAAATCCCAAATGGTCTCATGGAAAGTCATACAATTAGTAAGTTTCTGGGGCAGGATTCAAATTCATTTTCCTGAGGCCAGGTCCAGAGCTCCACCCATTGCACCTGATGGGTGATTTTCTGAGCATAGGGAACTCCTAATAAATAAATTCTCCTGCTCTGCAATTTATAGTCTGAGAGATGAAGTTATTTGACTGTGATCATTTAATGAGTGTTCAAGTCAGGACCTAAAGCTAGATCTTATTCCTTATTCCAAGGCTGATTCGAGACACTGTGACTGCCTCTCTGCTGTCAGCATATATAATCATATCATGTTTATATGCATTTAATCATATCATGTATGTATGTATTTAATCATTTTCCAGTGTGGAAACATCTCCCTAAATTCAGGGCAATGATTCCACCACAGTTTGTCTCCCCCTTAGCAGCCAGTCCAAAACCAATACATAGTAGGTGCTTAATAAATATTTGTTGACTTGAATGTATTGAATTAACCCCGGTGAAGGAGCCATTGTGGTACAGTGATCCTAAAATCTAGTTCAAATCCCAGCTCTGACATTCACAGTCTATGTAACCAGATATAAAGTCACTTAGTCTCTCTGAACCTCAATTTCCTCATCTGTAAAAATGAAAAGACTGGACTGGATGATCCCTAAATTTCCTTCTAAGCCCAAGTATCTCCCCTGAGCTTTGAAGTTGGATCTCCCCAGGAAATATATCACAAGTGCTAGCCCTGAAGTCAGGAGGACCTGAGTTCAAATTTTGCCTCAGTAACTTAATACTTCCTAACTATGTGACTCTGGGCAAGTCACTTAATCCCCAGTTGCCTCAGCAAAAAGGAATGAAGGAAGGAAGGAAGGAAGGAAGGAAGGAAGGAAGGAAGGAAGGAAGGAAGGAAGGAAGGAAGGAAGGAAGGAAGGAAGGAAGGAAGAAAGGAAGAAAGAAAGAAAGAAAGAAAGAAAGAAAGAAAGAAAGAAAGAAAGAAAGAAAGAAAGAAAGAAAGAAAGAAAGAAAGAAAGAGAAAGAAAGAAAGAAAGAAAGAGAAAGAAAGAAAGAAAGAAAGAAAGAAAGAAAGAAAGAAAGAAAGAAAGAAAGAAAGAAAGAAAGAGAAGGAAGAAAGAGAAGGAAGAAAGAGAAGGAAGGAGAGAAGGAAGAAAGAGAAGGAAGGAAGGAAGGAAGGAAGGAAGGAAGGAAGGAAGGAAGGAAGGAAGGAAGGAAGGAAGGAAGGAAGGAAGAAAGGAAGGAAGGAAGGAAGGAAGGAAGGAAGGAAGGAAGAAAGAAAAGAAAGAAAGAAAGAAAGAAAGAAAGAAAGAAAGAAAGAAAGAAAGAAAGAAAAGAGAAGGAAGGAGAGAAGGAAGAAAGAGAAGGAAGGAAGAAGGAAGAAGAAGGAAGGAAGGAAGGAAGGAAGAAGGAAGAAGAAAGGAAAGAAGAAGAAAGAAAGAAAGAGAAAGAAAGAAAGAAAGAAAGAAAGAAAGAAAGAAAGAAAGAAAGAAAGAAAGAAGAAAGAAAGAAAGAAAGAAGAAAGAAAGAAAGAAAGAAAGAAAGAAAGAAGAAAGAGAAGAAAGAAAAAGAAAGAAAGAAAGAAAGAAGAGAAAGAAAGAACGAAGAAAGAAAGAAAGAAAGAAAGAAAGAAAGAAAGAGAAAGAAAGAAAGAAAGAGAAGAAAGAAAGAGAAGGAAGAAAGAGAAGAAGGAGAGAAGAGAAGAAAGAGGAAGGAAGGAAGGAAGGAAGGAAGGAAGGAAGGAAGGAAGGAAGGAAGGAAGGAAGGAAGGAAGGAAGGAAGGAAGGAAGGAAGGAAGGAAGGAAGGAAGGAAGGGAGGGAGGGAGGGAGGGAGGGAGGGAGGGAGGGAGGAGGAAGGGAGGAAGGAAGGGAGGAAGGAAGGAAGGAAGGAAGGAAGGAAGAAGGAAGAAAGAAAGAAAGAAAGAAAGAAAGAAAGAAAGAAAGAAAGAAAGAAAGAAAGAAAGAAAGAAAGAAAGACAAGAAAGAAAGAAAGAAAGAGAAAGAAAGAAGAAAGAAAGAAAGAAAGAAAGAAAGAAAAGGAAGGAAGAGAAAGAAAGAAAGAAAGAAAGAAAGAAAGAAAGAAAGAAAGAAGAAAGAAAGAAAGAAAGAAAGAAAGAGAAAGAAAGAAAGAAAGAAAGAAAGAAAGAAAGAAAGAAAGAAAGAAAGAAAGAAAGAAAGAACAGAAAGAAAGAAAGAAAGAAAGAAAGAGAAAGAAAGAAATCACAAAATGGCAATAACTTGCTTCTAGAGCAAGATTTTTTATGGTCATGAATCCTTGCTAATCATTGCCCAGCTAAAACTGCCACGACCCAAGCTTGTCACCCTGAGATCTGGGATCTAGTAAATTAGGAGAATGCTAGAAAAGTCACATGACCTAACAATAATAATAACAATATAATGTTTTATATATATAATGATAATGTTTGTTAATAATCTACTATATGTCAGGCATTGTGCTAAGCACTTTACAATTATCATCTCATTTGATTCTCGTGACAATTCTAGGAAACTTCATCTCTATTTTACATTTGAGAAAACTGAGGCAAAGAGAGGTTAAGAGATGCCCAGGGTCACATGGCAGGTCAATGCCTAATTCTGGTTTTGAACTCAGCTCTTCCTGATAGTAGATTGTCTACTACATCACCTAACTGCACAAAGCACTCCAGGACTTTTTCTTTTTAAAGCAAATGCCCTTTGTATATAAAATATAGAGATGCAAATTCTAATCCAGAAAACAAGATTATTCATAGCCAATTGAGTGACCAGACTCAAAAAGTCATCAGTCATTAATGAATTAGCATTGGCTTGAAAGGAAGTCTCCAGTGGAGTGCCACAGATATCTGTTCCTGGCTCAGTGCTATTCAACATTTTTATCAATGACTTCAGTAAGGACATGCTGATATGATTTTAGATGACACAAATCTAGGAGGGAAAGGGAATATACTAACTGATAGAGCCCCAAAATTGACTTGACAGGCTAGAATGACGAGCTATGTATGATAAGATGACATGTAATAGGAATAAATGTCAGGTCCTGATAGGCAAAACGAAAAGTAATTGACAAGTGTAAGAAGGAGAGGCAGCAATTTATGTGACAAAAATCAAAGAGTTTCAGTGGCCCTCAAGTTTAATATGAATTCTCACATGAGTGTGACAGTGACCAACTGAGGCTGTTTTAAGAAAGGTACAATGCCCACAGTGGAAAGAGATGATTGTGCTTTTGTGCTCTGTGCATATTAATAGTTAGACCATATTTGGATGTTTTATTTGTTTCTGTTCATTCTAAATTAGCAAGGAGGAGATTGTTTTGATGATTGCTGCTTTAGAATTGGTACAGCTAAGCTATGTTCCTTCACATTTTTTTTAATTGATTCCCTTACTATTCTTGATCTTTTGCTTTTGGATGAATTTTATTATTACTTTTTTAACTCTACAAACTCTACAAAACTAATTCTACATTGGCAATTTGATTGATACGATACTTAATAAGTACATTAATATAAGAAAATTTTTTGTTCTAACATACCTTCTAAATCTGATATTCTTTGGGGTTTTTTTTTTGGGGGGGGGTTATTGTTATTCTTCCTCATGAGTTATACAATAACTTTAAAAACTAATGGAATGAGGGTAGCTAGGTGCAATGGTTAGAGCACCAGCCCTCACATCTGGCCTCAGACACTTAACATTTCCTGTGTGACCCTGGGCAAGTCACTTAACCTCAATTGTCTCAGAAAAAAAAAAAAAAAACTAATGAAATGGGGGAGAAAAGATCCAAGATCCATAATGATGGCATCTGTTATTGATATATTCATTCAATAATACTGTCCTGTTAAGGCTATGAAAGCAATACTTTATGACCTGGTTCATTCTTGGTTTGCTGCTTGACTTGTTCATATCTATCCCATTTGGGTATTTGCCTACTTGTTTAGGTTGCAGAATCACAGATTAAGTATTGGAAGGAACCTTAAACCTTAGAGGTCTAATCCATTTAGGGGTCACCTAATCCAACCCACTCAATTTTACAGAGAGGGAAACTGAGATAAGGCTCACAGAGATTAATCAATTGGGGCAGCTAGGTGGTGCAGTGGATAGAGAACTGGCCTTAAATTCAGGAGGACCTGAGTTCAAATCTGGTCTCAGACACTTAACATTTCCTGGGTGTGTGACCCTGGGCAAGTCACTTAACCCTGCAAAATGTGCTCCTTAAAAAAAAGGAGAAAAAAATCAATCAATTAAACCAAGGTTAAATGGATGGAAAGCAGCAGTAGAAAGCTAAAAACCTGCTCCTTTCATTTTGAATCTAGCTAGCTTTCCATCAAGACATACTGTCTTCTTTCAACTAATCAGTCAATCACCAAATATTTATTAAACTCTTAAAAAGTGGGAGGTACTATGATATGCTGGAGTGTACCAAAAACAAAACAAAACAAAACAAAACAAAACAAAACAAAACAAAACAAAACAGGAAAGACTTGTCCTCAGGGAGCTTCTATTCCAGTAATTAATTGGAATTTATTTACATATAAATAAGTAAATAAATAGTTTCATATGTAAATATTCAAATGAATATAAAATAAATAGGTGTTCTGTATGTAAACACATATGTATGTAATATGGAAATAATAGATAAATACAAGACACACAGTCATTAAGTTAATTTGGATGTTATCGTTAGATGGGCAGCCAGGATTTAGACATTGATAAATCTTTGGGGGCACCTTCTCCCCACAATCTTCATCACCTTGATATAATAGCCTGATTTAATTAGGGGAAACTAGAAACAAGATAAATTTAAGAATGGAAGTTCACCTTAAAGGAAAAAGTATTGACAGTTGAGGGGCTGGGAGAGGACTCCAATAGAAAGTGGGTTTTGAACTAAATTATTGAAGGAGATCAGAGATTCTGATGGGGGGGAGAGACCTGAGGCAGGTTGGCCAAAAGAAGTCTACTGGAAGTATCTTTGAACAAAAGACTCGCAAAGGAAAATGTTATCCATATCCACAGAAAGATACTCTGGAGTCTGAATGCAAATCAAAATATTTTTCCCCCACTAACTGTATTCTTTCTTGCTTTTTTTGCCTTTCACAAATGTGTTTAATATGGAAATATGTTTTCTACGTTAGCCCATGTATAAACTACATCAAACTGCCTACCACCTTTGGAAGAGAGAAGCAAGGAAGGAGAGAGAAAAATTTGAAACTCAAAATCTTCTAAAATGAATGCTAAAATTTTTTGTGACAAGAAACTGGGGGAAAAAAAATAAAATACAACTAAAAAAAGAAGTATCTTTGAACTCAGGTCTTCCTGATTCCAGGTTTGATGCTCTATCCATTACACCACCTAGCTACCCTAGTTAGAGAAGGATATAAACTCAGGTTTTCTTACATTAAATCCTTGCTGCTGTGGTGAATCCCTTGATACAACTCTTACCAAGCCAAGGACAGAGACTGTCTTTGTTGTGTATATCTCAACACCCAACATGGCAACTGGCACATAGGTGGCATTTAACAGATACTTGTTAAATTAAATGAAGCATTTGAGGATCTGGGTTCAAATCCAGCCTTGGTCACTTGACAATAGTGGTATAACTCTGGGTATACCCCAATTGCCCAGCCAAAAATTTTTAATTAACTTTTAAAAGATAGACTTTAATATTAACAAGGTCATTAGACCAGAAATCAAGACTCGACTATATTTCAGCCTCCCCACTTTGCTACTTATTATGTGTGTAATTTTGGCCAAATCATATCTTTTCTTGGAGGCTTCTTTTTCTTTTCTGTAAAATGAAAGATTTCGTTCATTGATATTGAAAATGGCTTTCTGCTCTGATGGATTGTAAGTTTAGGAAATGTCTCTTCTTAACAAAGAGGAGGATTTTAAAAATCAAGAGCAAGAGAATTCTTTAAGAATATATGTAGCAGAAAGATCCCTGTCTGTGCAGTTCATATTCTAGATGACCTTGGGTAGCTCATTTAATGTCCCTGTGTCTCAGTTTCCTCATCTGTAAAAAGAGGGAGTCAGCCTAAATGGGGTATGGGTTTCCTCCCCACTCTAGATCCATAAATGATCTATGCTCTCTCCTGAAAAAAGCAGGGGGAAAATTTGTCCCCTTGCTCATTTCAATGGTCTGTTTGTTGTTCCCCAAAAGAACATTAGATGGCAGCAAAAGAAAGTAGGAAAGAAGGAGCTAGGCTCAAAATTGTGAGTGAAAATCCAACACAATTTTTATTTTCGATCTGGAGGGGATCTTTGAGATTATCTCATCCAGGTTGTTAAAGCAGAATCTGAAATGAGGAAAGACTTGCATTCAAATCTTACCTCTGACATGGGTTGTTTTAATCTAGCTAAAAGATTTGACTGCTTTAAATTTCAGTTTCCAAACCTATAAAATAGGATAATGATATATACATGATTTCTGCCAGACTGGCTGTGAAAAACTAATGAAATTATAAATATGAAACAGCTTGAAAACTTTGAAGCCATATAAACATGTTATTATTATTACCCCCATTTTCAGAGGGCAATATTGCAACCCAAGGAAGGGAAAGGAGAAATAAGAGGGGGCCTTTGTGAGCCTGTGATGGTTTGTTGTATCCTGACTATATGATGTAAGCTCCCTGAGGGCATGGACAGTTTCACATTTATATTTGTATCCTCAGCATAAACCAGATTCCCATGTACATGGTAAGTGCCTAATAAATGTCTGTCAATTAACTTGCTAAAAAAAAAAAAAAAAAAAAAAAAAAAAGGAAATTTTTCAAATAGTTCAGAAAAGGACCACAAAATGCAATCCAGACTACAGAGATTAAGCAAAAGTATTTCTTTCCTTTTTCCTAGTCACTCTACCTTCTTTATTCCCAACTTAGTTAGTAACATCTTTGTCATGAGTCTCAGCCAACATTTGATTCAATGAGATTGTAGTTATTCAGTCAAATCCAGCTCTTAGTGACCCCATTTGGGATTTTCTTGGCAGACATGACAGAATGGTTTGCCATTTCCTTTTTCAGCTTGTTTTACAAATGAGGAAACTGAGGCAAACAGGATTAAGTGACTTGTCTAGGGTCAAATAGCTAGGAACTAAGGCCAGAAAGATGAGTCTTCCTAACTCTGTACCTGTCACCCTATCCTGCACCACTTAGTTGGCTCCCCTAGAGAAATGATACTTAGATTTAAGATAATATATAAAGACAGCGCCTCTTAAAGTTTCCCTTATATGGGAGGGAATAAGTAATGTGGGCTAGTGTTTTCCGTTATAATCAGCATCACTGTAGCTCTTTTTTGTTCGTTTGTTTTAATTAATAAGTTGTCAACTTAGAAAATAGGACTCTGAGCAAAAGAATCACAGACCAGATAATTTTGAGTTGAGAATGGGGAGAAGTTGGAAGCATAGAATATTCCAACTTCAGGACCAGGGTTTGATGCATTTGTGTCATTCATACACAAGAATCAAGTCAGATATAAAGGGCAGATGTAATGATAATAACAATAATAATAAGAAGAAAATAGCTTTTATGTAACACTTTAAGGTTTGCAGAATGCTTTACGTATACCGTTTTATCAATCCCTGTTTGGACAATGGAGACAGCAAGGTAGCACAGTAGAAAAAGGCCATCTCTTGAGGTCAAGAAGACTCATCTTCATGAGTTCAAATGCAATCTTAAAATACTAACTGTGTGACTCTGAACAAGCCATTTAGCACCATTTCCTCAGTTTCCTCATCTGTATAATGAGCTAAAGAAGGAAATGGCAAACCATTCCAGTCTCTGCTATGGAAATCCCATATGAAGTCTTGAGGAAACTGAGGTAAATAGGACTGAAAAGACTTTCTTACAATCATACACCCTACCTAGCAACTAACTGGCATTAAGCTCTAAGTTTACCAATTCCTTATATTTACTTTCTTTCCATCACGCCATATTGCTTGTTCACTCACAAATAATGTCATATCAGCAAGGCCTTAGACACTCTTTAAATGGCAGACACTTAGCTCTTTTTCATGTACTTGGGACAAAATGAAGTTGAGTTATCTAAGCTTCCTTTAAAGTTTAACAAAGAAGCCATCCAGTGAGCCACTCTACCTCTTGGGGACTGAAGAGGGTCTGACTCAGTTTACACAATGATGTTTTTCATGATGGTTTTTGGAGGCCTATTAATTCAGAGGGAGCATCCAGGAGCCCTGGATAGAGAGAATTAAAATGTTATTTTCATCTGAGATGTGGAAGTAGAGGGCTTTGGACAGGATGAAAGTACTGGGCCCTAAAGGATATACCAATGGCAAAAAAAAAGGAAACAAAGCATAAAGTATCAATGAGAGGCATTGAAATTAGAAAGACAGGTTCAAATTCTGTCTCTGAAACATACAATCTAGGGAACCAAGAATGTGTTATTTAATCAGATGAGTTAAACCAATAAAATCACAAACCAAAACATCAACACAAACTCAGTGATAATACCTTATATATTTTTACTTATATTTAACATTTTTTCTAAGCACTTTCAATGTTATCATCACATTTGAGCACTATAAAAGAAAGCCTATATTATACCCATTTGACAGATGAAGAAAATGAGACTTGGAAAACTCACACTAGTTTTCCCCAAGGTTGCCCACCTATTATGTGGTCTGGAACAAGTGATTTACTGGGCTTCCAGTGGTAGGTTAGGTACCAGAGAACCCAGAATTCTAGACTTCCAAACTAATACTCTTTCCATTCATTTCTTCTTCCCAGTTTTATCTCAGACTGGTCCCAACAATAGAAAATATAGGTAAGCCCTCCTCACAGGGATACTCTGAGCTTGAGGTTCTCAATAATTTAAGGCAAATCCTCTGGGGTAACTTCAAATACCCCCAATAGAGTTTTTCTTTTTTTCTGGGACAAGAGAGAGAGATGGAATTTTTAACATTTTGTCAATTTTCCAATTTGGTGCCCAAATTCCTCCTCTCCTAAGGAATTTAGCCCTTGTCCTCTTTTAGCCTTAACACTGCTATTGAGACTGACCTCAGCAACTTCCTAGCCAATTACTTTAAAAAAAGAAAAATTAGCTCATCAAATTAAATTAGCTCATTAATGATTTTTTTAAATGGTTTCTTGGTCCATAGGTCTTCCCTGGGCCCGATTCCCCAGTCTGGCTGGCTCCCTATTCCCGAGTTAATGAGTGACCACCCCAGGCTCAGGCAACAGAGGGTCTCTGTAAAGTAACAAAGAGCCCAGGCGGGCTGATAATTAATAAATATTGATTTGGCACTAAGAAGAGCAAAGGCATTTAAAGGTTGGCCCTGGACACTCACTTTTCGGTCCCATTCATGTAGGGTCAGCTGGAAGAGCTTGTGCCCAATGTCCCCAAAAAGAAATCTTCCTGACTCTGTGCAATCAAGGTCACCTTCAGGCTTATTAAATCTAGAGCAGATCAAGGTCCAAGTTGGTTGCATTCTAACCAGCCCCCGATAGTCCTAGCCAACACTAACCAGCCTGACCCACCTCTTACACCCTCTCCCCTGCCCCCAACTACTCCATAACCTTTGCCTCTAGCCTGTCTAGTAAAAGCAATAAATCCTCCATTTCATTGGACTGAAATAGAATAACATTTTAATTCTCTCTACCCGGGGCTCCTGGATGTCTCCTCTGTGTCAATGGGCCTCCCAAAGCTATCATGAAGGGCATCATTGTGTAGAGAGAGCCAGACCCTCTCCAGTCCCCAAGGGGCAGACTGACCCACTGGGTGGCTTCTCCATTGTTATTTAAACTCCGGAGGGAGCTTAGATAGCACAACTTCATTTTGTTCCAAGTATTTGAAAAACAGCTAAGTGACTGCCATTTTAAGAGTCTGAGGTCTTGTCTATGTTGACGATATTTAAACAGCAACAAACAAATGGAGCAATGGAAAGAAGGAAATACAAGGAAATGGGAAACCTAAAGCTTTATACCAGTTTTGCCAATAAGTAGCAGTGTGACTTTGGAAAAGTCATTCCAGCTCTGTGCACCTGAGTTTCCTTGTTGACCAAACAAGGGGTAGCTCAAAAAAAGATTGTACATGTGAAGCATTTTGCAAATCTTAAATGTTGTAGAAAAACTATCTATTATAGTTATTACTATTGTTGTTTTCATTATAATATCATCATCTTTGTACATGTGCAAGCAGATGAAGTGTTTAACTGAAGTTAAAAAGACCTGAATTCAAATTCAGCCTCAGACACCTATTAGCTGTGCAATCCTGGGAAAATCACTTCCTCTCCCTTTATCTCAGTTTTCTTATCTTTAAAAAATGGACTATTTAAAACAATGGGAACTTATCTCCCAGGGTTGTTGGGAGGATCAAATGAAATGATAATAGTAAAGCATTTAAAGATATACTGTTTCCACGCAATAGGAGCTATATAAGTATAGATATTATTATTAAAAAGGGATGAGCATGGGAAAATCACAAGATTTTTTTTCCCCAAAGAGATAGCATGGAGATTTATTCTGTGTTAGAGGTATAAAAAAGCACATCATTCATGTGACTTGTAGGAAATGCAGCATAAGTAGAAAGAGATTTGTAGTCAGAGGACCTGGGTTCAAATGCCATCTTTGCTCCTTGCCTCTTTGTCACTATCGCTTTGTCCCTGCATCTGCCTTGTCCGTTCAATTGCCTTTTCCCTCCAGCCCTAGGATCTCCCAGGTACTACAGCTGGTCCCAAAGAGCAGGTTTTGTTGTCTCCCTATCCTGGATAAATTTGTTAAAGGCCTTTCTAAAAACATGGTATCCAAAATTGATCACAGTAATTCAGATATGGTCTAACTAGGGTCTGCCACCATCTTTGTTCCGGAGACTATATCTCTCTTAGAATCCTCTCTGTGACCCGCCATTTTGCACCGGGAATACATACTGAGATTGACCATAAGTTCTAGAATTTTAAAGATCCTCTATAGCTTTGGTTCCAAATTCAAATAGAAACTTGCTATATATAAGGATCCCTAAGAAAGCCACATATTAACATTGTCTAATTTTGAAGAAGCTAGTGGCACATTGGACAGAATGTTGGGTATGGAGTCAGGAAGATTAATTTTAATGAGTTCAAATCCAACTACAGACACTTATTAGTTGTGTGACTCTGGGCAAGTCACTGAATTCTGTTTGCCTCAGTTTCCTCATCTGTAAAATGAGCTGAAGAAGGAAATAGCAAATTACACTGGTATATTTGCCAAAAAAAACTCTAAATGGGATCATGAAGAATAAGGCACAGATGAAACAACTGATCAATAACAATGTTAAATATTTACCAATTACATTTTTATATGGTTTAGGTAGCACAATGGTCCAGGTCTAAAAATCCTATGATCTAGAGATCAGCATGGAACATTGGAAAGAGTGAGGAATTTGGAGTCAGAAGACATGAATTAAGTTTACTATCTATTTGACCTTAGACAAGTAGTTTAACCAATTTGAGCTTTAGATTTCTCATCTGCAAAATGAGAGGATTAGCACAAAAGAGCCATCACTATTAAATGTCTACTATTTGTCAGGGATATACTTGAATGGCAATTCAAAAAGGCCAATATTGGTTTGATAGGTATCATGGCTAGACAATAGACATAGAGAAAAGACCTAGAGGAAAAAAAAAAGAAAGAACTGATGGAGTTAGTGACCTGCAAAGTCTACAAAATAAACTTTGAATAAGTAATTGTCTGTGCGTATGTATGTGTGTATTTTCTTGCAATGTGACTGTGGAAAATGGCAGTTGCTATGTGGAGAAGTGATTGTCAAACCTTAAACTTCCTTATAAATATTATTTCTTTCTTTAGCACATGGTGCATTGTTTAGAATCTATAAAATAAAGTAGTGGAAATGGTTGGTTAGTTAGGGTTTAAGAACCTTTCCAGCTCTAAATCTTAATCAGAGATAGCTATGTGGCATAATAGACAGAATGTAGGTCTAGAATAAAGAAGATTCGAGTTCAAATTCAGCCCTAGATATTACAAATTATGTGACCCTGGGTGTCACTTAAGCTCTGTTTGCCTCAGTTTCCTAAACTGTAAAAAAGGAATGATAATTGCATGCTACCTCCTCATATTGTTATAAGGATCAAAAGACATGCTTTTTTCAACTTTCTTTTTTTGTAAATCTTAAAGAGCTATATGAATGTTAGCTATTATTACTGTATATGATTTTACATTTGTCCTTATTTTGTATTTCTTTTGGGGCCACATTTTAGGAATGACATTCATAGGATGAAGAATTTCTAGGCAAAAGACCTCAAGTTCATGTTTAATGAGGATAAGCTGAAAAAAAATGAGAATTTTAAAGAAGATTTAGAGGAACCATGATAGCTAGCTTTAGATATTTGAAGGACTAGTACCAGAATCCTAAACCCAATTAGGGCCCAGAAAGCAAATTTAGGCTTGCCATCTCCATAAATATCCTAACTAATGTATTTAGTTCAGGGTCTTCTAGAAGGCAGGCATTTCATATGTTTTCCCTTCCCAGATCTCACACCCCTAGAGGTATCCCAAAGTAGAATAGTCTTCCTTGGAATACCCTCATTGGAGAGCATCAAAGAACAGTCACATGTCTACTTGTCACATGTACTATAGAGGTCATTTTATTTTTTTAGATATCACTTTAACTAGACAAATACTAGGATCTCTTTGAACTCTGAAATTCTGTGATTCAAAGATTCTGTAAATTTCCTCTCACTTGATTTGACTCATCATTTTAGCCTGTTGAGATTTCATTAGATCCCGACTGTGATATCAGATGTATTGACTCTGTTTGGACAATTTGAAAAATACACCATCTGTACCTCATCAAAGTCGTTGATAAACATGTTGGGAAAAAACAAGGTCAAGGACTGACCTGTGATTACTTCACAAGATATCTCTTGTCAAGTTGGCATTAATCAACTAATCACTACTTTTTAAGTCCATCCATGCAGCCAGTTTTGGATAGTGCACCTAAGAATATGATCATGTAACCAACATCTCTATCTTGTCCAGCCAGCTATCAAGAATATTGTCAACTGCCTTGCCAAAATTTAGGAAAAACCACATCAGTATTACTCCTCCCACTTATCCATCTAAGAACCCTGAAAAAAAGGAAATAAAGTTAAGTCTGGGATAACTTACTTCTTGATGGTTTTCTGTAATCACCGTTTCATTTTCTAAATGCTCAGAAACCATCCTTCTAAAAATAGATTCATAATAGTTTAGGATTTCTGTTTAAATAAGGGAAGGATTAAAAGTTCCTTCATTTATGAACCAGGTTGGAAACTTCACAATTGTTCTCCTTCACAGAAAAATTCACATGGAAAAATATAGGATTTCCTATGATTCCAAATACCCATTTCTGTGTCAACTTCTTTCACAAATAAAATAATGCATGTAAAAGTACTTTTTAAAGATATGTGTTCCCAATCTGCATCCAGAAAGAATGTAAATCACTGAATGTGAGTCACAACATAATATTTTCACCTTTTTTGTTGTTGTTTGCCTTTTTTTGTTCTCATTTTTTTCCTTTTTGATCTGATTTTTCTTGGGCAGCAGGATAAGTGTGAAAATATGTATAGAAGAATTACATATGTTAACATATATCAGATTACTTGTTGTCAGAGGGAAGGAAGGGAGAAAAATTTGGAACACAAGATTTTTCAAGGATAAACATTCAAGGAAAAACTATTTTTGCATATATTTTGAAAACAAAAAGCTATTATTTAAAAAAAGAAAGGAAAAAGAAGAAAAAGAAACTTTAAAAAGTAAAAAAAAAATGTTCTACTCCAAACCTGTGTCCAATACTTTACTACATTATATGAAAATGGTATAAAAGAGTAAAAGATATAAAGATGAAAAAGCCACAGGCCTTGCTCTCAAGGAGCTTAAAATCTTATTGTATACACAAGTAAACTACAACATAAGTGAGAATGTAAACCGAAAGGTGAAAGACTACAAGCTTTCAAACCTGGTTCATAAATGGGATGGTGCTCAGGAATCTTTTAGCTCTACTCTTACACAAACAGAAATCCCAAATTGTAGTAATCAGAGAAGTGAGAATTAGGAATCACTGAGATATGATAAGAAAGTAACTTCTGAACTAGAATCAGAGACAAATATTTGGAAATGTGGATCTGGTGCTCTGGGGAGGAATTAGAACATACATTATTAAACATATAAACTTGGACATTGTTTTGATGTGATGAGACCATCACTAAATCCAATCATGAATTTAATATTCATGAAAACTGCCAAAGAAAAAAGTATAGTCAGAAGAAAAGAAAGTGGAACTTTAGGGTATATAAGAAATAGGAAGTTCAAAATAAAAAGCCACCAAAAAAAGTAAGATCAGAAAATGGGGAAAGGGAAAAAGAACCAGGAGAGAAAAGTGTCACCGATTACAAGAGATTATCAAAAAGGAAAGGATGATCAACATTGTCAGATTCAGCCAAAAGATAAAGGCAGATGAAGACTCAAAGAAGACTCCTGGATTTTATGAGAAGGAGATTGTCCTTGGTCTCGGAAAGAAAATTTTTCAATAGAGCAATGAGGACATGTCAGGTAGTAAAGGATTTTGGAGTGAGAGGGTGAGTGATGAGACAGTGGAGAAAAAAAGTGTTGCATAAATAAATGTAACCCTTGTTTTATATGTCTATCAGCTCTTAGCACAGTGCCTGGAAACTTTTAAAGACTTAGTAAATAAATGTCAAGTAATAATAATAACAAGAATGATGAAAAGGAGGAAGATGAAAATCATAGTAACAAAAAAAAATTATGTAGTGCTCTAAAGGTTTATATTTTACATATATTATCTCATTTGTTCTTCAACAACAACCATGCTGGGTTCTTGTATTATTAGCTTTATTTTACAGACAAGGATACTGAAAAGGAGATAGATGAAATGTTTAAGAAAAAGCCATTTATGTAAGAAGTTCAAAAAGTCAACTCAGAAATATCTTGCTTTAGGTTTTTTTTTTAGAAAATGACTTAATGTGAACAGTTTCCCCTGGAGAATAGGGGCATTTGATCTGTAGTTCTTGAGAATCTATGGATGAGGAAGGAAAAGAATGGGAGGTGAAAGTTCTTCCTTATCAGAATTGTCTCTAGTGTTTTGATAAGAAAAAAAAAAAAAAAAAAAAAAAAAAAAACAAGAGAATTCAATGAAGAGCTTGAGAGAAAGTGAAAGACTTTCCTGGGATTGTTGACATGGAAACAAATAAAAAAGACTCATTTAAAGAGAAATAATGAGATTTAAAATTTTTCAAAGACTACAATTAATATGTAGAATGAACTGAATGGAGTAAGACTAAGTTTTCAGAAAAGTAAGGAGGAATCACTATATTGAGAATTTGAGACGGCTCAATTGTAACATTAGTCACTGACAAAATATTGTAAATAATTATAAATGTTTTTATGTTTGTTATTGCATGTATTTTCATATACTATATGTACATAGGTGATATGTTTATACAAGTTGCCTTTATTCAGTAATTTTAACATTTAATTATAGATAAATTAGAGTAATAAGCATTAAAACATAAGATTTCTCTAGTTTGTTAAATAATTAGTATTTAATTTTAATGATGAGGTTCAAGTGAATTCTATAATGCAAAATAATTATAAATGTATTAAGAACAGGAAAAGTGGGAAGGATCACACATTTATTAAATGTGCACTGTGCTAAGCACTTTACAAATATTATCTGATTTGATCCTCACAATAACCTATGACATAGATACTCTTAGCAGTCCCATCTGAAACCAGAACTTCTTATCTCCAGCCCCAGCACTCTAGCTGCCTCTGATGAGATGCTTATTTCTAATAATAAATAAATTATTTAAATATACCATTAGGTCACCAATGAGTTTGAAAGAATAAAACTAAATAAATTCCACTGGCAGACTGGATTTAGTAGATTTACTAGTGAAAGTGGTAAGACTCCATCACATTATTTTCTCCATACATGGGGATCCATTTCTCATTTGTACTATAACTGTAGCCTGTTCATTTATGATTGCTATAAGCTGGAGACAGACTGACAACAGAGATACCAAGTCCTATCAGCAAGAGAGAGAACTATTAGCTAAGCCATTTCCAGTAGACTTCATAAGGACTTTAAGAAGGAAAAAAAGGCTCCAAAGAAATGTTTTGCATTAAATCCACTTTCCCGAAGGATTGAATAGGTGGGGAGAGGGAAGATGGCGGCCCTGATTTGGGAAGCTATTCTGAACTTCACTCCTTGCTGTAGCTTCTCAGGAAATATCCATTTGTAAAAGCTAGTCAGTTCATTGATGGGAAGTAGCAACAAGTGTATTGCTATAAGAGAGAATACACCGGTTTCTAATGTCTAGAAAGATATTCCATTTACTCATGGGACTCTGAGAAAAGGAGCAATAGTCATATTCTGGGGACCCAGTAAACTAGTCTGAGTTTAATCACGGGATGCTGAATTTAAAGATGAAAGCAATCTTGCAGATCTCATATGAAGAAATTGGGTCTTTGGAAAGTGACTTGGATCAATGGGATCTAGGGTCAAACAGCTGATTAATGGCAGAATTTGAATATTCCACGTGATGTTACATTGAGGGGACAGGTGATCAGGGTGGGGAGGGGAAATTCTAACTTCAAGACAGATCACAGAGACCAAGAGAAAGATAGATAAGGCATTTTGCCTAACCCGATTATGGAAGTAGACCTGGATTCAAATTCTGCCTCTGACATTCATTCCCTTTGGGTAAATCCTTTCCTAAATCTGTTTCCTATTTGTCAAATGATAGAACGAGACTAATTGGACTTTGAGATTCCCTACAGCCCTGATCTATGATATCATAGCTTCTAAGTTCCTTCTGAATTTAATTCTCCAATTCAAAACAGCTTCTCTTTGCCCCAGTTAAAGTCAGCTCATCTTCCCTATTTATCACAACACCCAAAATGGCAACTTATCTATCCATGGCTTACAAATTCGGGTGACTTCAGCAAGTGACATCAACCCTGTGGGTCTGTTTTGTTATTTATGAAATATTAAATTACTTCCTAAAATATCCCTTCTGCATTTTGGCCTGGTGCAAAGGAAGCAGCAGAACAACCTATTCTCCCCTCCTAGAAAATTCTGCCTTTTTGATTTCCTCACCTCCCAGTCCAGAACATCCTATTATTCTGGACCCAGGCCTGACACCCCACTAAGCCCCCTTTTCATCATCCCAGCCTTAGCAACCTCCTTCCCAGCTCAAGTCCATTTGGCCTCAGAAAATCATTCCAAACATAAATCTCCTTCCAAATCTAAGATTATAAATCTATTTCCAGGCACAATGCCTTGTCTGTTTTTCTCCTGGTCTCTGTAAACTGTCTCCATGTTGGAATGTCCCCCTCCCCACACTGCCCACCCCCCACCTCAATGCAATGTCATGGAGAGCTTTCAAAGGGATAGGTAAGAGGATTAAGAGATGGGTTGATAGAAGATATTAATGCTCTTTTATGTTGTTTTGAGGAAGGATTTTAGATCATCAGGGAAGAAGAGGCAGGGGGAGAAGGACCTCAAGGATTCAAAGCCTCTCAGGGTCCAAATCCTATTAAACTCATGTCGGCCTCTCAAGGATGCATGGAGAAGGTTGAGGCTTCTTTAACATGTTGCTGTAATTAACCTGGCTTAAGCGGGTTTGGGGGCGGGGAACTTTGGCAATTAAAAACCTAAACTTTTCATTTTCTATCATCCATATGGTCCTTTGAACCATTGAGGGGACAGAATGCAGGCTGGGCCAGCTTAACTGACTTGAGGGATTCGTGGCATCCAGTTAAACACACTCCAGGCCCTGCTTCTGAGTTCTGGATTTAATGGGCATTTTAACTGGAAGAGGAATCATCAATTGAGACTTGTCTCATTCTCTTTGGAGAGAAATGATCTTGTTCTTGAGCTCTGCAAATAGCAACTTTTCAAATATCTCAAGAAAGTTCCTTATTCAGAATAAAACTTCCCTCCCCAGCTCAATACCTGCTAAATTATCTGGAATCCTACACCTAGAACAAAGATTCTTAACTGCGTTTGCACTGTAGCCCCTTTTGGCAGTCTAACAAAAGCGACAGATCCCTTCTTAGAATAATGTTTTTTAAAGGTAAAAAAAGAACATATTAAGTGAAGCATTTATATTGGAATACAATTTTCTAAGTAATTTGTTTTTAGAAAACAACAACAACAACTTCACAAACTTCAAGTTAAGAACTGCTGCTTTCTAGATCAGGAAGGTCAAAGAAAGAAGGTCATATATGTACCAAAAGTATTCATAAGTAGCCATTTCTGATGAGCAAAAAAAAAAATTCGCAAAATTTTGATATCCATTAATATATCAAGTAATCAACAATTTACCAACCATCATATACCAGGACTATTGTGCTAGGAATTGCCACTGGGGAATGGCAATACAAAGTAAAGTACATCAATGTGATTAATCCTTTGATAGTCATTTATGAAGTTCCTACTATGTGCTAGAAAGAGTTACAAGGGAAAAAGTGAAATAGTGCATTTAGTCAAAGAGCTTACATTGTTTTGTGCTGTGTAAAAGAAGAACTCAGAGAATCTTGAGAAGTATTATAAAAATAGATGAAAAGTGAAATATGTAGAACCAGGAAAATAATACACACAATGGATAAAAATGGCATCCCGTTCCCTTCTTTGCAGAGATTGGGATTCTAATTATAATATTAGTAACATTTATATAAAACTTTAAAGCTTGCAAAGTCCTTTACAAATATGATGCCATTTAATCCTCTTAACAACAATAGGAAAAAGGTATTACTATTATACCCATTGTCCAGATGAGGAAATTGAGGCAAATAATTGTGTGACCCTGAGTTCAAATTCTGATTCTACTTCTCACTGCCTACCTCTTCAACCTCAGGTAGGTCTCTTGTAATGCTGCTTTTCAGTTTACTCATCTGTTGACGAAGGGGATGGTGCTCTGAGGTTGCTCCTAGCTTTATCTCTATGATTCTGTTAGTTGCTGCTTTTCAATTTTATGAAACTATAAATGAAATTAGTTTTAGGAAATATAAGCTATGCTGGCAGAAAAAACTGATTAAAAAAAATGTTGGATTTATGGTTGCCAAATAGGGATCATTCCATCTGCTGTATCGACCTCACATCATATTTGCAAAGATCAAATGAGACAATGAGCTGAAGAAATGTGAGCTATTTTTATTTGTTTTATTTTTGGTCCAGACCTATGGAGAGGAAACTTCCCACAAGGCAACTGCCACAACTGATGTATATTAAGTCTTTGTTTGTAACAGAACCTTTTTCTTTAAATTTACCTTCTAACTCCTTGTATGGATAATGTATTGATCTATTTATTGACAACCCGTGTGGTTAAAATGTGAGATTCTTGGGTTCTCAGAGGAAGTTTGCCCGTTTATGTAGATAGAATTGAACACTGAGCTGGGGGCAAAGTAAATGACAGAAAAGAATGGAAAGGTCTTCCTCTCACTCGTTAGGGATAATAAGATTGAGAGCTGGAAGATATATTCAAGATCCTTGAGACCAACACCTTAATTTTACAGATTAGAAAATTGAAGACTAGAAAGGTAAAATTACTTGTCCAAGGTCACAAAGCTAATGACAGAGCTGGGGTCCGAACTCAGTGTTTAATCCAGCATTCTTTCTAAGAGAGTAGGCTGTGCTCCCCTTAATTCCTGTCACACTGCCCCAAAACTTTATCTAATGTCTTATATCAAATTATATATATATATATATAATATTTATATTTATATATATATGTATATATATATGTATATATATATATACACAATATATACAAAAGCTCAAAATGGCTCCATATCCTAAGCTCAGTTCCCTCTTTTGTAACCTAAGACAACTCTACAAAATGATCTCCTTTTAGTTCTAACTTATATGAAATAAGTAGCCGTGTATCTGCTGGCTCCCTGTGGTTATAGAGACAAGTGCTGTTACAAATATAATTCTTTACCCACTCATCTTGTTCTCTTTAAACAGACTTCCTCCCTTCTTTTTCTTCCTTCCTCCTCCCCACTTCAAAAGACCCTCCATCGCATAACACCTTCCTGGGCTCCCCTGGAGACTGGCTGCTTGTCATTTGTCTTGATTTCCTGCTCAAGTGTTCTGGTCAGTCCCAGACTCCACCTGCTCCAGCCAGAGCCAGAACAGCTATTTGATGAGACGGGGCCCTTTGTACTTCCTGGCCTGGGGCTCCAGTTAAGAGCAGGTGGCCAGGCAACTGGGGCATGGAAGTCATCAGGGATCCAGCCAAGAGCTTTGACAGAGGAGAAAAGAACCAAGTTGGAGCTTGATCTTACCAGGCATTGCTGCATCCTATCTCCCAAAGACCTGAACCCTTCCCCCTCATCTCCCCCCTACGTAGCTCAAAGCCTTTTAATATCTGTCCAACCACCCTAAGGCAATGAAGTAGCAACTGCCAGTCACCAAGGAATTCATCTCCTTGCCTTAGCCATTCTTTTCAGAGGAAGCAGCAATTAAATGGAAAGAACACAGAAAGGGGGAGCCCAAGAACCCACATTGGATTCCCCATCCTGCTGTTGACTACCTGTAAAGCAAGTCACTTAACCTCTGGGTTAGTCAATTTCCTCATCTTTAATATGAGAGATTGGAAAGGAAGAGAACCAAAAGTTTAGACCAAATCATACCTAACCCAGGATCTATAAGCCTTTAAAAAATTCTAGGAATTTTATTTTAATGCAATTAATTTCCTTTTTATTCCTTGCATTTTATTTTTTTTAATTTTTATTATTTTATTTTTTATTGTTATTATTTTATTTTTATTAACTTAAAAACTTTATTCTGAGAAAGGGTTCATAAATTTCACCCAGCTGCCAAAGAGGTCTATGACGGACACACAGAAATTGAGAACCCCCAGATTAAATGATCTCCAGCTTTAAATTTCTGCTCCTATGGGGTATATTTTTAGAAAGCTATATAATTAGCTGTATCATAACGTCTCATGGATCCACAGAAAAGGAATAAAGCAATACAAAGTCACATTGTGAGAGATTTGTCTTCTCCCTGTATAGTGTATTAAAACAGTGATTTCAACCTTGTGGGTCTTGGGAGAAGGGGAGGAGAGCTAGATTTGGAGTGAGGAATTAAGTTAACAGGCCAGCTTGCCATTTATAATCTATGTGACCTTGAAAAAAGTCACTTTCCTTTCTCTGAGACTCAATTACTCTTCTATAAAATGAGAGGATTGGAACAGATGCCCTCTGAGATCTTTTCCAAGATCTAAATCTGTACATCTTTGATTCTACTGTCTTTTGATTCAAGTCTTCATGGTCTCATTAAGTCTTTACTGAGAAACAGCTTAGATTTAGAGATGGAACTAGGAGAAAAAAAGTTGAATTGATTTTTGATCCCTGAAATACAACATTGCTTTGAGCCTCTAAGCTCCAGCCATTTAGTTACAAAAAGAATATTGGACTTGGTGACCTAAAACTTGAATTAAGTTTTAGTTATATCTTGGAAAAGTTAAAAGCTAATGAATGAGTCTCTTTGACGATTGTTTTTTTTAGGTACCTGGCACTATGCTCAACCTTGGGGATACAAAAAGTGTTCACAATCTAATAGCTATTGTTATGAAGATCAAAGGAGATAATGTACTCCCCCCCCCCTTTTTTTGACTTGCCCAGGGTCACAAAGCTAAGAAGCATTAAGTATCTGAGGCTGGACTTGAACTCAGGTCCTCCTGACTTCAGGGCTGGTGCTCTATCCTCTAAAGCCACCTAGCTGCCCCGAGTTTATGTCCTAAGATTTCCTCATTTCACTTCTCCAGTACTACTTCTTAATGTCAACTTTTAGTTCCTTGTATATAGTAAGCACTTAATGAATGCTTGTGGAATTGTCTTTATTATTTAGCATTTCAGTTGAGGGAGGGATGAGGAGAGCCATTCTAAGGAAGTATCACTCAATATCACTACACCTCTTATGTGGTCACTCTATTATCTCTGTTGTTATTTAGTCATTTCGGCAATGTCTGACTCTTTGTGACTACATTTGGGGTTTTCTTGGCAAAGATATTGGAATGTTTTACCATTTCCCTCTCCAGTTTATCTGGCAAATGAGGAAAGTGAGGCAAACAAGATTGAGTGAACTGCCCATTATGACACAGCTAATGAATGTCTGAGGCTGGATTTGAACTTAGGTCCTTCTGACTCCAGGGCCAGCATTCCATCCACTGAATCACTTAGTTCTCCCATATATAATATAGTGAAATATGTAATGCTACTATTATTTTTATGTGCATATAATTCTAGACAGGGTATCCTCAAAGTCTTATTGCTCTTTTAAACTAAAATAAATTTCAGCTTCCTTCTTTCTTTTTCTTTGTTTTTAAGATTTAATAAAATAGCATGAAGATGTTGGAGAGATTCGGTTTATAAATTCTTGAATTTTTCCTCATTGAAATGGAAGCTTCTTGAGAGAAAAAAAAAATGTTTCATGCTTTGTACTTATATTCCTAGCTCCAAGCACAAGACCTGGTACACAATAGGTGCTTAATAAATGCTTGTTGATTAGTCAATAAATGAAAATCTGGAAATGAAATTAATTTAGAGCTGGAAGACACAAAAAAAGTCATCTGGTACAAAAACTCTCCATTTTTTACAGATGAGGAAACTGAGAGTTAGGGAGGGTTATGACTTGTCCAAAGTCACACAGGTAGTAAATAGCAGAATCAGGATACAAATCCAGATTCTCTGACTCCAAATCTAGTGCTCTTTCTATTGCATTATAAAGTCTCCTTGAAAATAGTAACATCAAAAAAGAAGAAAAAGAAATACTCTGCTGAAAAAAATAGCAAGAGCTTTTTTAAGAAAATGAGTCTCAAAAAATCGGTCATTATTAGGTAGGACTTCATGGTCTTATGAAATACAAAAGAATCTCACCTGTATCTTTCTTCTTGTCCCGGGAAAGCTCATGAACAGTGGCGCCAATGTCATGTCTCAAGCTCTTGATGAGGTCATCAAGAGCAGGGACACTTCGATTGTCCAGGTTAGTAAAGAACTCATACTCATCTTTGTTTAGAAGAGAAGGTCTAGATTCAATATGAGTCAGGTTTACATCATTCTCCTAAAAGAAGAAACAAACAAATGATGGGAGGACAAAACACTTTGTGGCTGATACTAAAATGGGCTGGGAAAAGACACCCATAGCCATTTCCCACAAAAACAATCTTTCGAAAATTCAAACCTCTTTCAACAAAATTTATTTTCATTTGATCTTGAGTTGTTTTTTCTCCCTTAAAAGCAAAATAGTAAACTGAGTCCTTCTAGAAATGAGTCTATCAAATAGTAATTTGATAAATAAAATAAAATAAACCCCCAAACAACATTAGTATTGAAACATTAAGATTTTAGAATTGGTTCAAAATATTAAGCCATTGCAGAATAATATGGACAATATGACCATGTGGTTTTGGAGTCAGTGGCCCAGCTTGTCATTCCTTTGAAATTCTGCCAGTTGGCCTAGAATCCTGAAAATTTATCTCCTGTAATATAATATATAGCAGAATGGATGTATGCTCAGAGGAACTGGATTCAAATCCCAACACTGACACTACAGATGCTTTAGAAGGCTCCCAACGATCACAGCTCTCTTTATAAACCTATTTTGGAAGTCCATTGGAAGGTGGAAAGAGTGAGATGATCCTCACTAAATATTCTCTTCCATCAACATCCCACTCCAATTATCCACATTATATGGGCCTAAAAGAGAATTCTAAAAGAATCCATCCTTGATTCCTTATTTTTGATGAACTGATTTATTTATTGGTCAAATTAATCTGTATTCTTTCTAGGTCACCAAAAGAGTCATTCTTTTTTTTTTTTTTTTTTTTTTTTTTTTTTTGCACAGAGATGACTACCTTCAATTTGGGAGTTAGTAAGATAAACCTGAGGGTCATCTCTTTCTTGGAGTCTTGTCCATGTGCTATACTCTTTGGATTTCATTATTGTTAACTATCCTCAAAAATATTTTTAAAAAAAGCTAAAATAAGCATAGCTAACTAATTAATTTAATAATGTTTTGAAAATTATTAATTCATTTCAGAATAAAAGGAAGGAAAAAAGAAAAACCCATTATTAATGATCTGTAAACTCAGAATCATACAGTTTCAGTAAGAAAGAACCTCAGAGAGTCCCTTATAATCTGAACTGTTCTATTCCTAACAAACAAATTGATCAACCACTCTCTGAACACTTTCAGTGCCAGGGAACTCATCCTTTTATAAGGTAGCACATTATATTTTGGGAGAATTCTGCTAGAAAGTTCAGAAAAACTCTAAATTGGAAAAACTCTTAGTAGAATGCCGCAAGGATTGGGGAGAGACAGGCACACTACTACTCAGTTGGTAGAGCTATGACTTGGTATAATTATCCTAGGGAGCAGCTGGGAATTTTTGTATAAAAGTAACAACAAAATTGTCATACATTTTGGCCTAGAGATCTTAGTGCTGGGCATATACTCAAAAGAGTTGAAGATAGAAAAGCAAGTTGCAAATGCACTAAAATAATCATAGCAACAATTTTGTGGCAGAAAAAAATGTGAAAAACAAAACAAAAAAAAATGCCCATTGGGGAATGGCTAAACAAATTGTGGTACATGAGAAAGTTACTCTTCACCCCATAAAAATAATGATTGTGAAGAATTTATAGAATTATGGAAAGTTATTTATGAACTGAAATTGAGTGAAAGAAATAGATCCAGGAACAAATATACAAAATGACTACCTCAATGTCAATGAAGTACAAGAAAACACAATTGAATTATTTAACCAAATGTTGGTCATGACCAAACTTGTCCCTAAGGAAGAAAGAAAATTTTCCTCTCTCCCTTTTTGTAAAGGTAGAAAGGAGACTATCACAAACACTGGAAAATCTGATGGGTTCATTGGTTTTCCTGAATTAGATTCCTTTTTTTTTCTATATTTATATATCTATATCTATATATCAAAAAAAAAAATATATATATATATACACACAAGAAAAAGCTCATTGGTTAGGGAATGAGATGTAGTTAAAAATAAAAACAACATCAATTTTTAAAAAAAATTAGAATGTATCTTCCAGCTAAGATGTTTGCTGTGTTCATGGTCAATGTCAAAAACAAAACAAAAATCTGCAGAGTTCTTACCTCAAATAGACGTAAGACTTTGGCCAGAGCCCCAACTTCTTCTTTGAGAGAAAAAATCAGGGATATTGCACCATTCTGGTTAGTGTTATCACCAATGTAGCTAGTTTCCTATGGAGTTAAACAAAAAAATAAGACTGTTAAATTGCTTTGGTCCAAAACCTACTAAGTCATTCCTTTTCTCAAGGCCTTGGAGACTATGAGCAAGTGCACTTATCATATGTATATTTGGACTATGACATTCAGATGTGAAGCAAAATAGTTTTTGTAGAAGGAACATTAGGACATAAACAAATAGCAGTTTCCATAAGGGAACAATTATATTTAATCACACCATGTATAGAGGTCTGAGAATCAGTAAGAGCTGCCTCACCACATACTGGCTCTGTGATTCTGGGTGAATCAACACAACTTCTCTGAGTCTCTATCAACTATCATCTTCTTCTTCTTCTTCTTCTTCTTCTTCTTCTTCTTCTTCTTCTTCTTCTTCTTCTTCTTCTTCTTCTTCTTCTTCTTCTTCTTCTTCTTCTTCTTCTTCTTCTTCTTCTTCTTCTTCTTCTTCTTCTTCTTCTTCTTCTTCTTCTCCTCCTCCTTCTCCTCCTCCTCCTCCTCCTCCTTCTTTTCCTCCTCCTCCTCCTCCTCCTTTTCCTCCTCCTCCTCCTCCTCCTCCTTCCTTCTCCTCCTCCTCCTTCTTCATCACCATCACTCCCACTGTCATCATCATCTTCACCACAATCATCTTCTTCATCATCATAACAGCAACAACAATATTCATATCGAGCTGAAGCCACACAGTTTTGAGGTTAGAGTGCTAAGAAGGGAGTCAGAAAGATCTTTCTTCATAAGATAATATGATCTTAGATAAAGATCTAGCCTTTAACAATCCTCTAGTCCAGTCCCTCATTTTATCTGAGTTACTGAGATCCAAAGAGATCAACTAAAGCCACATAGGAAGGAAGCAGCAGACTCCAATCCATGTCTTGAGGCAGAGCTGACCAGGCTAGGGGTTGTGAAGGTGATAATATCTTAGACTGAAATCTGGCCTTCCTTTACAAGACAATATGCTCTCGAGGGCATAACCCTCAGCTGCTGAGCTCCTGCCTTGGGACCTTTCCGTGCCCTCTACATCTAAGTGGTCACAGTCAACTTTCTCTTAAAGATTAGTCACTTTTCCAGTCAAGCTCAACTCCCCATGACTTCATTTAAAGTTTCTTGGCAGAGATACTGGAATGGTTTGCCATTTTCTTCTCCAGTTCATTTTACTGATGAGGAAACTGAGGCAATCAGTTTAAAGTGACTTGTCCAGGATCATCAAGCTAGAAAGTCTTGCTATTTCCTTCTCCAACTCATTTTACAGAAGTTAAAAGTGAGGCAAATGGGGTCAAATGACTTCAGAGTTGCATAGCTAGTAAATATCCAAGACCACCACTCCATCCATTATGTCCCCTGGGGACCTGTAAGTGGTTTGATCCAGGGCAAAGTCTTCGTGTTGTTCCTCCTGGTCTGAGCTCTCCAATTCCTTCTGGGTTTGGGTCCAAACAAGAAGAAATTCTGGTAGACTCTTCCCCCTCTGGGCCAGCTAGAAAGCTCTGCTAATTTTGAGTGCAGAACTGTGGGCTTCCCTTTGGTCGTTAAGCCTCTGCATGGCTCCTCACCAGAAATGTTCTATCTATTGTACCACCTAGCTGTTCTGAGGGAGCTTACATTCTCTGTCTCTCTCTGTCTCTCTCTGTCTCTCTCTGTCTCTCTCTCTCTCTGTGTTGGTCTCTGTCTGTCTGTCTGTCTCTCTCTCTGTCTCTCTGTCTCTTTGTCTCTCTGTCTCTCTCTTTCTGTCTCTCTGTCTATCTCTGTCTGTCTGTCTGTCTCTTTCTCTCTTCTTTCTCTCTCTCTCTCTCTCTCTCTCTCTCTCTCTCTCTCTCTCTCTCTCTCTCTCTCTCTCTCTCTCTTTCTCTCTGTCCCTCTCTGTCTCTGTCTCTGTCTCTGTCTCTCTCATTCTCCCCTCTCTTTTTTTTTCTTCTTTTTTTTTTAAGCAATCAGACTTGTCCAGGATCATATAGTTTGTAAATATAAAGTATCTGAAGTTGAATTTGGACTCAGGTCCTCCTGACTCCAGGACCAGTGCTGTATCTACTGTAGTACCTCGCCCTCCTTAGGGAGCTTAAGTTCGACTGGAGCAGGGGATGTCATGGCAACAACTTTCAAGCCTATGGCCAGAACATGACAAGGTATCACATCGGGTTTTTGTTGGGGATGGTGAGAGGACAAACTATATGGGAAGTAATTTCAAGGTGGGAAGGCACTCATTCCTAGAGAGAATTAAGATAGTAAGTAATATTTGAGCCAAGTATTGATTCCAAGAGCTGAAAAGCCTGGGCTGAAGGAAAGCCCATAAGAAGGCAAAAGTATAGGGTGAAAACAAGTGGATCATTTTAATTAAAACACAGAATATGCAAGAGGGAGCAACAGAACAAAAACTTGGAAAGATTGCCTACAGCCAGAATGGGAAAGACTTCAAATACCCAATCTGTATTTTACTTTAAAGGTAAAAGAGAACCATAGAAAATTCTTGAGCAGGACAGTGAACATGATCAGATGGGTGCTTTAAGAGGATAAGTTTCCTATTTTTACCATCAAAGGTTCTGATAAAGGCCTCATTTCCAAAATATATACAGAATTGACTCTAATTTATAAGAAATCAAGCCATTCTCCAATTGATAATTGGTCAAAAGATATGAACAGACAATTCTCAGATGAAGAAATTGAAACTATTTCTAGCCATATGAAAAGATGCTCCAAGTCATTATTAATCAGAGAAAGGCAAATTAAGCCAACTCTGAGGTACCACTACACACCTGTCAGATTGGCTAGAATGACAGGGAAAGATAATACCCAATGTTGGAGGGAATGTGGGAAAACAGGGACACTGATACATTGTTGGTGAAACTGTGAATACATCCAGCCATTCTGGAGAGCAATTTGGAACTGTGCTCAAAAAGTTATCCAACTGTGCATACCCTTTGATCCAGCAGTGTTACTACTAGGCTTGTATCCCAAAGAGATCTTAAAGAAGGGAAAGGGACCCACATGTGCAAAAATGTTTGTGGCAGCCCTTTTCGTAGTGGCCAGAAACTGGAAACTAAATGGATACCCACCAATTGGAGAATGGCTGAATAAATTGTGGTATATGAATATTATGGAATATTATTGACCTGTAAGAAATGACCAGCAGGATGATTTCAGAAAGGCCTGGAGAGACTTATATGAACTGATACTGAGTGAAATGAGCAGGACAAGGAGATCATTATATACTTCAACAACAATACTATATGATGATCAATCCTGATGGACGTGACTCTTCAACAATGAGATGAACCAAATCAATTCCAATAGAGCAGTAATGAACTGAACTAGCTACACTCAGCGAAAGATCTCTGGGAGATACCTATGAACTCTGGGAGATTACTATGAACCACTACATAGAATTCCCAATCCCTCTATTTTTGTCTGCCTGCATTTTGGATTTCCTTCACAGGCTAATTGTACACTATTTCAAAGTCTGATTCTTTTTGTTCAGCAAAACAACTGTTTGGACATGTATACATATATTGTATTTAATTTATAAATTTATACTTTAACATATTGAACATGTATTGGTCAACCTGCCATCTGGGGGGAGGGGAAAGGAGGGAAAAAATTAGAACAAAAGGTTTGGTAATTGTTAATGTTGTAAAATTACCCATGCATATATCTGGTAAATAAAAACTATTTAAAATACAATAGCCAATAAAGGATTTCATGGCTATTGCTGACCATTAGGGCAAAACTTATTTTACATGGAAAACCAAGTTTTATTTTACAAGGACCTAGCTTGGGACAGTGGGAAACATCATGGAAGGAAGATCTGCCAGCAAAGATTCGACTTTTAGAACTGTAAAAGGCCCCATTCAGATAAGGATATTAAGACCCATTAAGTGACTTGCCCAAGATGACTCAGCAGGGCTGAGATTTGAACTCTTCATTTTTTATTTCATGTTATTACAGTGTTCCTTTGCTCTAGGCCCATATTGTTAACTACCTACTGGCTCACGTCCATAAGTATTCCCCTCCCTTTACCTCAAGCTGGTCATATTCAAAGCCAAGTCTATATTCCCTAAATAAATCCTCCTTGTGATCTCATCCTTTCTTTCAGTGGAAATCAGTTCTCATGCCCTATCTTTAAAAAAAAAAAACAAAAAAATCACCTTCAGAATTACTTTTGACTCTTTCCTTTTCCTTACCTCTCATGTCCTTTTCGAGTTATGAATTTCCATAAATTAATCCTTCACAACATTTGTTCCCTACGCTAGCCACTTTCCTGCTTCTAAATCATCAATCACATTGCTTTCAGGGATGATCGTTATGCAAAGATCTTTTCATGTTATTCTGCTCAAAATTCTTCAATGGCTTCCAACTGTTCATCATTCAAGGCCTCCAAATAATCTGTCACAACCTTACTTTTCCAATCCGGTAATACTCCCAACAAATTGGCCAATTTCCCTGATCCTCTATAATTTCCCACCTACAAACTTTTGCTCACCATAGTCCCTCTCTCTGGAAAGCCCTCCCACTTTCTAATCCAAACCCTAAACTATAAACCCATTTCAGATCTTACTACGCCTTGTCCAATCCTTCAAACTGGTAATAATTTCTCTTTCAAATGAAATTCACTTTCCTTTTAGATAGGGTCTAACCTGGGAATAATCAGAGTAATCTGTCTCAATTCTTCCATGGGATAAACAAAGCTGCCTGGGAATGTTGGGAATAAATAGGGGAGTCCCAGAGTTATGCTCACCGAACTTCTCCTCTCAAACCCGATACAGCCCACAGAGGCAGTGGACATGATTGCTCCTCCTCCAAGGCAAAGTCAGGGCTTCTAGGAACTAGAGCCAGAGGAGACCAGCTTTGCTGGGACAGCCCAGGGCAAAGGTATTTCAACTCTGTGGGAGGGGGAGGCGTTGTCCTGACGCAGAAGGCCAAGCCCCAGCCTCTCCCCCTTTTCCCCATCTCGGCTACTCCTCCCCCCTATTTCTGCCCTTACTTATCCCCCACTTCCCACACCTGCCCTATCACAGCTTCTCTTCCTTCCCACCCCTTTCTCTCCTTCCTTCCTCCAGGAGCTACCCATCCCCGTGGAGAAGACAGCTCCAAGTACCATATTGGGGCACTGATGAGTGGGTGAGAATCCTGAGTTCTTTTCTAGGCAATCTCTCAGGATAATCTTTCCATTTCTGAGCCATGAACTTAGTGCCAGAGGAAACTGAATCCCAAATAATATCTTTTTTTATTAAATTTGCTCAAGAATACATAGATGGCACATGGAAGAGCAGAAAGATAATGTTTTCCAACCTTGTGTATCAATCAGCCCAGGAAGAAAACACACACTCTGAACTCCTCTCCAATTTAAACAGTCCTTACAGAAGCTGGTAAAGATGGAGACCTTAGAAATCATTTTTTTCCATTCTAACAAAAAGAAACTTCAATAGCAGCACAGAGATGCAAAACCATGTTCCTTGACTTCAGTCCCAGGTTTCTTTCCAAGTCAGTGAGCATTCACAATGCTTATGACTTTTGCAGAGGACTGTTGGACTATAATAAAACCCAATCATGATCATTGGTGAAGCTGAGATAAAAAAAATTGCAGCAACAGTTGGGTTGAATTGAACAATAGTTTGTTGTTCAGTGGCTTCTCAGCTGTGTCCAAATGACCCCACTTGAGGTTTTCTTGGCAGAGTTAACTGAAATGGTTTGCCATTTTCTTCTCCAATTCATTTTACAGAGGAGGAAACCGAGGCAAACAGGGTTAAATGATTTACCCAAGGTGACACAGCTAGTCAAATTTGAACTCAGGAAGATGAGTCTTCCTGATTCCAAGCCAATGCCTCATTGGCTTTCCAAACAGAAGCCGTCATTTCAAATACTGGATTTGGTACCTCTTTGCCATCTTGTATAAAAGTGTTTTAACTCTCTGGGTTTCTGCTTCTTTATTTTTTAAAATATCTAATTCCACATTCAGAGCTGGAGGGAACCTGAAAATTTAATTAGTCCATACAACCCCACTTTGACAGATGAGGTAACCAAGTCCAAAGAAGTAAAATGGTTTTTTCACAAAGGTTAAATTCTCGATTAATAATGATGGTTACCAATAGGGAGGTAGGTACTAGAAGAGCCTGGAACATGAAATCAGGAAGACCTACATTCAAAATCAGAAGATTTCCTCATCTGTAAAATTGAGATGAGATTTACCTACCTCTCTGGTTGTTATGAGAAAATATGAGATTTATAAATCCTAAAACACTCTATAAATGTCATCGATTATATCATCATCATCATCATCATCATCATCATCATCATCATCAGACAGTTGTTTTGGGTACCAGGAAATCTCCACATTTTTTTCTTACCTTTTTATCCAGTTCCTTCCATTATCAGTCATTTCTAGTATCAATCTCCAATTCAAAGTACTCCTTATTTAGCATCTGTTGTCAACAAGGCAAGATCTTGGGCAAGCACCTGCTAAATTCCAGGTCAAGTGTCTTTAAGCTCTGGAGATATAAAGAAGAGAGAAAATAATCCCTGGCCTGCCCTCAAGAAGTTTATAGTTTAATGGGAGAGACAACATATGAATTTTTATGTACAAAATATATAGGGAGGCTAAATTGACTGAAGGTACTAGAACTCAGCAGGATTACAAGAAAGCTTTTTTAGACAGGAGATTTTGAGATCTGAGAAATATCAAGCTAGGAAATAGCATGTCAGATTTTTTTTTCCTGGGCAGTTGTTTTTTTAAGCTGGTATTTTAAAACCAACAACTTTTATCTTACTCAAATGGGATGTGGTATGATTTTTAACTGAGATAATATTTGTTTAATGATCTCATAGAATTAGCCAGCTGATCATTCTCCATGAACTACTATTGCCTGTCCTTGGCATATTCAAACAGTAAGTATGTCACCGCAGTTCCAAGATTAATTTTGACCACTTCATATAATTTAGCAAAAAAAAAAAAAAAAAAAAAAAAAAAAAAAAAAGGTTTGGCTTTGCTGGTGATGCTACAATGATACTAATGTTGTTAAAAAAAAATCATATGCATGAGAAGTATTGCAGTAGATTGTTGGATTTGTGATCAATAAGGTCAAATTTGAATCCTGCTTGAGACTGTGTGACGTTAGACTAGTCACATCACTTCTAAATAGCTTAGTCTGTGAAATGAGAGAGTTGAAGTAAATGATCTATAAGGTCCCTTCTAGATTGAGGTCTGTGGATATAGAATCCCTCTCTGGATATCATTTTCCTCATTTTTAAAATGATGTGTTTGAACAATATGGTCTCTGAGATCCCTTAATAATAACTAATAATTGCTAGTACTTTAGCACTTTAGTATTTGCAAAGAATTGTGCAGGTATTTTTTCATTTAATCTTCACAACAACCCTGGGAGATAGGTGCTATCATTATCCTCATGTTGCAGATGAGGAAACTGAGGCAGACAACGTTAATGTGATTTGCCTAGGATCTGTCAGCTACTATGTGTCTGAGGCTTTGAACTTTCATTTGCTCAGACTCCAGGTTCTGTTTTTGTATTTCCTAGCTAACCTAAGCTAGTCTCTAAGTCCATCTCTATGTCTATGAGTCTATAGTTGAAGCAATTAGAAAGTACGCTATTACTGGGAAAAACATCTTTAAAGTGATATTAGGATCACCAAAAGTAATTGTAGTTTAGTAGCTAGAGAGCTGAAACTGGAAAGATCTGGATTCAAATTTTACCACTGAAACATATTGGCTGTGTGATGTGAGATTGTCAAATCTGTTCAGAACTTATAAATTGCAAAGGTGTCAACTTGAAATAGTAGAAGGAGTTGCCTATATCAATGAAATCACAGGTCTACCCAGGTTCTATCCCTTAAAAATCACCATTCTCACTTATTCTATAAAGAAGAAAAAAAAACTTACATTAGTTGCCTGAAAAGATCAAAATAAATGGAACAGAATACTCTCAGATCTTTTCTTGGTCCTAGAAGTAAAAATGTTTTTCTATAATGCTGGGGAAAGGTAGGGAGAATAGAAGAAAGATCTTGTAATTAGAGTCTCCATGTCACTTTACTTTCTGCCCTTTGATTTTTTTGTATACTGTTCATTCCTGTTTTTTTAAATTGAAGTTTTTCTCTCTTTTTTAAAGAGCATACTATTTTCCCCTGGTACCCCTAGAAAATAGTTAGGTGTTTCTAGCACCTCCTGAGACATTTTTCTTTACACCCCTCAATAGATAGCTTATATATTCTACTGGTATCTATACAATGTCAAGACATGCCCCCAGTATGTTGAGTTGGCCGTTACAGACTTATGGAAAGACATAGATACCAACCCAGGCAAACTGGAGTAAAAAGGAAATTGAGTTTCGTAGTATGTCATTCAAACATTGATCTACTAGAGTACTGAATGAATCAGTCAAACAGACAACATTTATTAGGCATCTTTGTATACAACTGCTTTATTCCAGTAGAATTCCAGAAAAGCAGAATGGCCTAGTAGAAACAGTCACAGAGTAAGAGTCAATCAATCAATAACATTTATTGGCTTACTAATAATATGCCAAGTACTATCCTAGATGCTAGAATTGGAAACATAAACAATGAAACCCTGACACATACTGGTTGTGTGACACTGGGCAAGTCACTTAACTTTCCAGGGGCCTCAGTGTACTCTAAAAAAACAACAAATTGCAGAACACATAGAAAACTGCAGTTAGGAACGCTACCAATGCAAACAGACACCAGTCTTTTTAGTCTGTCAAATTGAAAGGGTAAGTGACTTATTCAGAGTCACATAACCAGTAAGTTTCTCAGAACTTCCTAACCGAGAGGTAAATTCTTTATATTCTTTAAATCACATGGACTTTCAGCATTTAATGTTATTTGCTGAATTGAATTGAAATTAATTGGATTGAAGGAGCCAGGGTCAGTAGCCAGAATACTAGGCCTTTTGGGTTCAAATCTGACCTCAGACAGTTACTAGCTGTGCGATCCTGACCAGATCAGTTCACTTCCCTTTCCTTATTTTCCTCAACTGTAAAATGGAAATAGTAATAGCGCTTAAGTCCTGAGAGTATTGTGACACAAAATATTTTTTTGCAAAGTGCTTAGTACATTGCCTGGCACTTAGTAAGTGCTTAATAAATGCTTAGAAGAGAATTGAATTGAATAAATATGGGTGGAAGTGTCTATCAAGAATCAGAATTCAGGTCTCTCTCTAGTAGTACCCATGAATTGTCTTATTGACAAGAAATCTTCAGGGGAGGACAAAGAAAGCTATGATGCAAGTTGTTGACTTGTGTACCTGGCAATACAATAGTGAACCTGGCCGAAACTTCAAACCGACTTTGAAGTCAAAACTGGCCCAATCAGTGTATATTTTTTATAAATGTTTAACAGTCAGATTTTTACTATTTTCCTTACTTGGAATGAAGACATAAAGAAAAGCTGGTGTTTTATTTTTAAAATGTTTTATTCCAAGTTGTTCCAAAAGTTTTCCCAGGCTTATCAATGTTTAGTCAGCTTCTAATAGAAACAATCATGAAGAAACACATACTTTCTTTTTTAAACTGTAAGCATTCCTAGTGAGGAATCCCAATGAGTCTTGGGCATGTCTTTGTGTAAATTTGTTTGCTGAGAACTTTAGAACATGCTCTCAGTTATCTCATAGAATCTCAGGAAGTATTAGCAGGATCAGCCATCCTCTTGGTGCCTTAATTAATGAATATCCTCTGTTCGTTCTGGAAAACCTGACCAGTTCCTGGAGTAAATATAGTCCTCCTAGAGGAATGAACAAATATTCTCTTTGGTGAGTCTGTTACAATGGAAAAATCCTGTACCTAAGGGGATTACTCCATCTCAAGTGTCATGTATTAAATGAGAATATTTAACATAGTGCCTTATTTGTTCTCAGCCTATAAAAATTCCTTAGTGGAAAGGGACTTTGAGAATCCAGTTATGAAGTTTGGTGCCATTTGCCTAACACAGCCTCTCACTCAAGATTCTGGATAGCTGTGATCCAGGTTCTCCTAGCTAAAAGAATTCAGATGTCGGTGCTTCCTTGTAATGGTGATGATGTATATTATATGTTATCTGTTTGTTTATTTCTCAAATTGTCTTGGTGATCACTGTGTTTGTTAATTGTGCATTACTTTTATGCTATAAGTTCCCTATTTTCTAATATCTTGTTTAAATTAAGATTCTGGCAGTAATAAACTTCTGTATTTCACCTATTTAAGTCTGTACCTGTTGAATGTGAAATCCTTTGAACCTAAGTTAATCCTACAAAGCATTCATTTGTTTTTCTCTTTTTTTAAAAGACATTTGGTAGAGAACAGAGGCAAAGAGGTGGCCCTTGAATAAGGAGCAATGTGGTATACAGAATATTTCCCTTGAATTCAAATACTTATTCAGATACTAACTTTCTAATGAAACCAGGCAAAATTTTAACCTCTGTAAGGCTCAGTTTCCCCATCTGTAAAAAGGGGACAATAATAACATCTATTTAACAAGATTTTCATAAAATTCAAATGAGATAATATTTGTGAAGTGCTTTGCAAACATTAAAGTATTGCATAAGAGTAAGACTTTTCTTATTATCAACAATAATAATTACTTTATAGTGAAGATAGTTCATCTTAATATGCTAAAGAAAGGGTATTCCCAGGGATGGGCATTCCCCCAATTCACCATCTTGCTGTTTCAATCCTATCATTCCTATTCATGAAAACAAATTTCCTTGCTATAAAAACAAAATATCTGCGTTTGAATTCCAAGTCTGCCACTACCAATAGGACCCTGGGTGAAGGGACATTAATCAACTAACAGGCAAGTCAATGAGCAGAGTGGTTCCTCATACTTGACATCTACCCTCAATGGGGAGGAAGCACATTGTCTTGAATGCTGATGGATTAGATAAGTGCTCTAAGCTCTCTGAGGCAGAATTTTTAGTGATGTTAAACAATTTTATAGAATTTTTATTCCTTCTTTTATGATTCTCCTCTTCCCAATTAAAAAATAATACTACTGTATTCCTGAAGCCCTAATTTCCCTCTGGAATAGTCTAGTCAAAGATTCTTACCCTTTTTGACTGTTTGGTACAGAATATGGACTCCTCAGAATAATGTTTAAATATAAAACATCACAAAGGAAACCAATTATATTGAAATGGTTATCAAAATGTTTATTCATCAATCAATCAATAATTAAGCATCAACTATGTGCCAAGCACTATGCTAAGTGTATTTTTTTAAAGTACATGGACTCCAGGTTAAAACCATTGGAAAGAATTTTGAAAGATTAATTATAGGATTTTCATCAAATTATTACTGGGCAGGAAGGCAAAATGTTCAAACCTGCTCCTAAAATGCCTCCGTTTCTAGAATATCTGCTTGCACTATGGAGTAAAATGGAAAGCCCATTATTGTTGGAGTCTAAAGTACTGGGTCCAAATCTTTTTTCTTATGTTTACTCTCTGTATAACTTGAGGCAAGTCATTTTACTTTTCTGAGCCTCAGTTTCCCAACTGTAAAAGGCAACAATTGGACTAAAGAACCTCAAAATTCATTTCTAGCTATGTACCTACGATCTTGTAACAGTCTCCCTGTAATAGGGGACTGACCAATGGGATTCCCATCTCCACAGGAATCACAGTATATTGTGCTTGCTGTCAGCCCTCATGAAATAGGCTATATCTCCACATAATGAGGTGCAATGTAAGGGCCAGGCTTGCTTGATCAGGAGCCTTTTGAGCAGGCATTCTGATGGTTTCTAGACCATCTGATTCATAGTGAAGAGAAATCTTTTTTGATTGGATGATAAACAAGAGATGACAAACAGACAAATAATTTTTGATGGAGATAGAAGGAGAAAGTAAGCAATTTGGAGGCTTTTTTATGCTTGATTGGTTTGAGTGAGGAAGACATCTATAAGCCTCTGGAAGGGAAGAGAGGTTGTCCCCTAGAGCCAATATTTGATTTGTGAATACAAGATCTTTGCATCTTAGGGTTTCTTCTTTCCTGTTCTTAGATATGAGAATATTGGAGCTCACTACCAGCCAAGTCAATTAAAATGCTAGGGCACTTCTGAGGTTTAGGATCCAGTCCAGTAGTGAATAGAATTGACCAAGAAGGGAGGCATTCATCTAGCAGCTCTAATGAATTTGAAAGTGAACTTGGTAGAATGAATGTTCATAGCAACTACTTAAAATTTGAGTCTACTTTCCCCATCTACTACAAATTTTGTGCATTTAGGGCTATGTGTGACTTTGGGAAATTATGTGCCCAAGTTCATCCATTTAAGGGAAATGATTATATTTTTTCAATATTTTCTCAGGAAAAATCCCTTGGTAAGATCTAAAGAGTTCATTGTTAAGTAATACTTAAGTAGTAATTGTGGCTAACATTAGGGATAATATATCAAAATATGGGTTCAATGTGATGGAATTAGAGAAGAATCTCACTGATTTGAGGAGTACTCCTAGAATCTTGATGAAGAGAACTTGATTCAAGAGCGCTAGGGTGGAAATTAAAATAAGAACCTCCCCTTTTTTAAAAACAACATTGTAATCCTAAAATAATGCAAAGACCCACAAGGAGTATTTCACTAGTACTAGTATAGTCTGGGAAAAAATAAGTATTCATTAACAAGTGATAACTTGACTAGGATACAATAAATTGTTTTTAGAGGAGCTACTCTCAATCTTCAAAATACAGCTAGAGTCAGGAATAATGAATTATTATTTTTATTAACAGAAAAAAAATCTCATTATACCCTTCTATTCTAAGAGACATTTGGACTGGACAAAACAAAATAAACATGGTCAATAGAGAGTTGGAATTCAATATTCAATAATCAAGTAGCTGTTCCCAAATTTACCATTCCAGCTCTGGCCTTTATTCATTTGCACAGCTGTCTTGCATGCATGGCCTACAGTCCTTCCTTACCTCTGTGTATTAAAATTATTGGGTTTCTTCAAGGTTCAATGCAGATACCAGCTCCTATGGGAAACCATTTTCTTTTCTAACAGTTGCTGGTTGTCTCTTCTCAACTTAACTTTCTAAGTGAAGTCAAGTTGAATTAATGTGATTAAGTTGCGAGACATTAAGCCAAGCATTGGGAATTATTTTATACACTCACACACACACACACACACACACACATATATATATATATATAATTATTACTTATCTATTATACATATTATGCTAATAAGAATAGAAGAAAAAAGATAGTCCTCGAGTTCAAACTTACATTATTATAAAGAAAGACAATACTTAAGTAGAGATGGATTGTAGATGAATAGCCTGGTACCTGAATGAGTAAATAATAGCAAAACGTAGTCCAGAGATCCAAGAGTAAAACTTGGGAAATGATGTAAAGATGGCTGATCTGCACCTTTCTTTGAAATAGAAGCTTGGGGAGGTAATCATAGAAAAGATCTGCAGGGCAGAGAAGTGCTCCTGAGTGAGAAGGCTATTGGGAAATCTTGAAAAAAGACACTCTAATTATGGTATTAATTATGTCCAATTAAGTTGTTCAAAGCATTATATTAATTGGTCTAAAGCTTTGCAGGCTTACTGCTGGCCACTTATAAAACCAGGAATTTAGAGCAAAGGATCAAGGTAGGCTTCTCAATGCTCCACTTAGAGGAAACTGTCCTTGCCTTTCTTATTTTCCCTTTGCATTGTAGACCTAAAGGATGAGAGGGGAGAAGAAGGGATCTTTGAGAAACAACAACAATAACAATGGAACAGTTTATTGAAAAGAAGCACTTAAAATTATTTTAAGGAAGATTGGTTGACAATTAAATATGGATGGGATTTAAAAGACTTTCTAATCCTAAATCATATGGAGGCTTAGGGGAGAGTTATTTCTCCTTGTGAGACAGATGAAATGACTAGGGGCTATATTTAGCAGTATGGCTGTTCTAGATTCCAAAGAATTATGCAGAAGAGTAACAACCAAATTGATGATTCCTGCCACAGAGATATTCCATATCAACATAGCCAACAGGCAGCAATCTATGGACCAAAAGAGCATTCTTCTCCTTCCCATCCCAAACTGCCATCTGGCCATAACAGCTCAGAGCAAGCCCAATGTAGACAGACCAAAGATATCACCAGAAGATATTATTAGCCTTGAGGTTCAAAGGCCTGAATTGGTCTTCTACACATGAACACTGGTCACAGTGAGCCCTGTCATAAGCATGTACTCTATGTTTCATATGCATGTGGCCTTCCATATGTACTATAGTGATAGAGTGTTCAGTCTCAAAGCATGAAGAATTGCATTCAAATCCTCCCTTAGATACATCGGGACTTCTTAAATTTTTTCCACTCACAATCCATTTTCACCCAAGAAAATTTTATATGACCCCAGCATACAGGTATATATGGATACAAATCAAACATTCACTGATAATAAATCATAATTCCATGACCACGCATTTAGTCACATTGAGTCACAATATTGAGTCACAAGTTACAATTTAAGACTCTTTGAGTTATGTGACCCCAGTGTAACTTCAATTTCTTCTATCTATAAAGTAAAGACAATAATAAAATTATCTCCCACAATTGGGACAATCAAGTGAAATCACATATATAAAACACTTAGTAAGCCTTAAAGTATATAAATATTAGCTATTAATATCCTTGGTGTCAGGAATTATAACAAGTTTATCTTTGTATCATATCCTTGCCACTTTATAATATTGTGCACATAATCAGTGTTTGATAAATGTTCATTGAATTGAATTGAAAAGCAAGTGGTACAATGAATAGAGCATCAACTCTAGAGTTAAAAGAACCTGAGTTCAAATCCAACCTCAGATACTTAAAAGTTGGGTGACCCTGGGCAGGTCACTTAATCCTGTTTGCCTCAGTTTCCCCACTTATAAAATAAGCAGGAGAAGCAAAAAAAAATTCCCAAATGGGTTCATAGAGCCTTGGACGTGACTAAAATGACTCAAGAACAACTTTGCTTCTGTGATATATAGGTCAACAGACCTAGGCCAATGACATTCTAAAGAATTCATAGAGCTAGTAGATGTAACTATTAAGCTATTGTCAGGGAAATTAGAAAATTTTGGAAAACAGGGAGAATAGAAGAGAAGGGAAAATGGAGAATAAAAGTTGCATACAATAAGATTTGACACTGACACTGTCCAGAATGAATTATTAAGGAATAATCTGTAAGCACTAAGAAAGGAAAAGAGTAATGAATATGAGTTCTTCAAAAATAAGTCAAAGACCTACAAGATCTTGTTATTCATGGGCATCATTTTTGAGAAATCAGGGCCATGTCCATGGATTATAAGAAATTATGAGAAATAAAGATTATAGAAAAAGATTATAAAAAAAATAAGTATAGAATTCTGACCCTAGGTTCAGGAGGACCTCAGTTCAAATCCACTTTGTGCCCTGGGCAAATCACTTAACCCCAATTGCTTCCAAAAAAAGGAATAAGTTACACCAACTAATCTCATTTCCTAAGAGATTGCAAGTACATAAGGGGAATTGCATGAGAAAATGTATTTGGACTTTATCTAGTAAGATATTTTACAAAATCCCTCAAGGATATAGATATATAGATACATATATATATAGATACATATATATATATATATACATGTAAACATACCTAGACATACTTTTTTTGTATATATATATATATAAATATATATGGAAATCTTTAAATAGTTATATAAGTAAATCTCATCTCTAGTTATGATTACTGATCATAACATGTATGCAGGAAACAGAGTGAAAATATAACCTTAAAATGCACTATTGGAAAAATAATTTTCCATTATTGGACTAGACATATAACAAGATGAAGAATAGCAAATCAAATCAGAGTGCGCATGAATGAAATGCATTAATAAATTTTATTATATGCCAATCACTAAGGAAATCATTGAAGAAACAAATAAAAAATCAGGAGCATTCCTGCCCTAAAAGAGATTATATCTGAATGGGGAAGAAATTTCACATCAGGGAGTTATGGCTGGGAATGAGTACTTTGGTCATGAGAATCACAGAGATAGTTGATTGGAGTCATAGGGCCAGTGATTAACATATTCTTCACATGAATGATACATTTGATTTCATTACTCAGAGTTCTCAGAGTTATAAGGGATGTTTATGGGATTATCTTGAACCACAAACATGAAAATGGCTGAGGAATAGTAGCAGAGTAGGTCAAGGTAGAGGAAGAAATATAAAACTATCACCAGTCAAAAGCCTAAGGCCTCAAAGCATAAGGTAGAACCCCAGATCCAAGTTCAGACTGGTTATAAAGATGGTTATAAAGACAGTCAGGAAGCAGCAAGTATGGTACATCAGATGCCTACAGATTATTATTATTTTTAAAATAAGTAGAAGAACTCAGGGTTTGGAATGGATACCTTATGGATGATTTATGAGAAGACATGGACACAGCCACACTTTCACATGGATGAGGTTCTAGATTCATCAAAATGTTGAGGTAAAAACTGACAAACCAAAGTGTGTCTAGAGTACAGTGATTATAGTAATGAGAAGTCCGGAGACCGTGCCTTATACGTAGTGTTGTGCTTAGATTGAAGAAAATTATTTTAAAGCCATTCTCCATTTCATATTATTTGAATAGACAATTTTCAGATGAAAAAATTGAAACTATTTGTAGTCATATGAAAAAGTGCTCCAAATCACTATTGATTAGAGAAATGCAAATTAAAACAACTCTGAGATACCACTACACATCTCTCAGATTGTGTAAGATGGCAGGACAAGATAATGACAAATGTTGGAGGGGATATGGGAAAACTGGGACACTGATACATTGTTGGTGGAACTGTGAACGGATCCAACCATTCTGGTGAGCAATCTGGAACTATGCTCAAAAAGTTATCAAACTGTGCATACCCTTTGATTCAGCAATGTTTCTATTGGGCCTATGTCCCAAAGAGATCTCAGAGGGAAAGGACCTACAGGTGCAAAAATGTTTGTGGCAGCCCTTTTTGTAGTGTCAAGAAACTGGAAGATGAATGGATGCCCATCAATTGGAGAATAGGTGGGTAAATTATGGTATATGAATGTTATAGAATATTATTGTTCAGTAAAAAATGACCAGAAGGATGAATACAGAGAGGATTGGAGAGACTTACATGAACTGTTGCTGAATTAAATGAACAGAACCAGGAGATCATGATATATGGCAACAACAAGATTATATGATGATCAATTCTGATGAATGTGACACTTTCCAACAACTGATACCAGTTCCAATGATCTTGTGATGAACAGAGCATTGTAGGACCTGAATGTGGATCTCAACATAACATTCTTATTCTTTTTGTTGTTCACTTGCATTTTGTTTTCTTACTCATTGCTTTCTTTCTTTATCTGATTTTTCTTGTGCAGCAAGAGAATTGTGTGAATATTTTACACATATTGGATTTAACATAGTTTAATATGTATAACATATATTGGATTGCTTGCTATCTAGGGGAAGAGGTGGGGGAAATGAGGGGAAAATCTTAAATGCAGGGTTGTGCAAGAATCAATGTGGACAAATTAACCATGGATATACATGGACAAAGCCACATTTTCACATGGATGAGATCCTAGATTCATCAGTGTTGAGGTAAAAACAGACAAACCAAAGTGTGTCTAGAGTAGGATGACATGTATATATGTGTGTATGTATACATATATGTACATATAGTTTCCTTCACCGAAGATATCATAGATCATGTCTAAGGGCAGTAAGAAACAAAGATTAAAGAATGAAATGGACTATCTGAAGGGATAGAGAATTCTCCCTCACTGGAATGGCCGAAACCATCAATTATTGCTCTGAGAAGTAAATTTTACCAATGAAGTCAGCAGGACAAAAATTCTCTTCCTGATTCATAGGATGAATGAGATCCCTGGGTCACATCACTATTCATTAAAAGACCACTCTACTTCCTACTGAATTGAACTCTGAGGTCTCAGACCATCATTTCAGATTCATCCTAAGGAGGGAAACCTAAATCCCAGTCCCTTCGTTCACCCAGAAGATAGACCATTGAATTAGGAGGTCCTTGAAGGTCAAACCATTCATGCTCCAGTGGGACTTGTAAAATAGGTCACTTATATTATTGGGAAAATTCATTATTCTGATCCCTGAATACCCATTGGCCACAATCTACTCAGGTCTAGTCTCTCCTCATCATTTAATTCTACAACATCTCTTGTGAAATTCAGCAATGACTTTGTTTTCAATGTGCCTACTTTTGCCCATCCTGAATTCTCCCTTTAGACTACTCCATCTGTCTGCCACCCCAAATCATTAGTCTTTTACCAACTGTCTGATGTTTAAATGGCTCCGGAGCACCACCTACTGGTCCATAGAAACCTCTCAAGATCCAGCAAAGAACAGAGAGGTAATGACATTTATAGCTGTTTTAGGTTTGTATTATAAGCTTATAGATACAGATCAGGAAGAGTAGCTCATCTACTCCAACTCTTGTCTTTTACATTTGAGGAAATAGAGACCCAGAGAGAATGGTTTCCCCAAAGTCTTAGTTCTAGAGGTAGTAGGGACTTAGGAAGCCATCTAACCAACCTACTCATTTTGCAAATAAAGAAACTGAGGTACAGAAAGGGTATGTTACTTGCTTGAGGCCATATAGCAAGGGTCATATACTATGTATGCCCTGTGCTTGAAACTCAAACCCTCTTTACTTTAAACTCTTAAGAATCTCTGGCTTCCATCAAAGCCCATTTCAAATGCCATTTCCTACATGATGCTTTTTCTGATCTCTATAAGTAATCTGGCCCATGATCTTTTTTTTTTTAATCTGTTTCTATTGGTCTATTTTTTCTGCCTCATGGATGTATCAACTAGGAATCCTGAGGTAGTGAATAGAGAGCTGACCTTGGGCTTGAGTTCAAGTCCTATCAATGATACATACTATTAGATTGTAAGCTCCTTCCTTTTTCTTATTTGTATCCCCAGTATTTAGCACAGTGCCTGGCATCTAGATAGGTACTTAAAATATTTATTGACTGGCTCACTTTGTTTATATTTGACTTCGATTTATCCATGGACATGTATCTTTCTTCTCAGCCAAATATAAGCTTCCTGAGGTTAAGAGATGTTTTACATTGTTTTGTATCCTATATCCTAGCCTGAAACATAGTGATACTTAATAAAATATTTTAATTCCGTTTCAACTATAAAATTTGGGTTATTTCTTAGCTAACTTGGCAAAATGGGAGGATATAAGCATTTATTAAGCTCCTACTATGTGTCAGGTATTAGACTAAGCACTTTACAGTTGTTATTTCATTTGTTCCTCCAAAAAAAACCCAAAACTTGTAGCTAAATGCTATTATCATCTCTCTTTTTGCATACAGTTGAGGTAATTGAGGAAGATAGAAGGTGAGTGGCCACCCAGTAAATATCTAGTGGGATTTGAATCCAAGTCTTCCTGATAACAGACAGACCCAATACTCTATCCACTGTGCTACTTAGCTCCTGTCTTATATTAGAGGATACTCTTTTTGGGAAGAAGGTATTTCTGGGAATAAGGGCATCATGGCAACAGGACCATGAGTGTGGTGAGCTAAAGCAAATTGAGAATCAAGGTGGTACTACACAGAACAGGTCAGTGGAGAACCATAATGGATGATGTATCAGAATAGCAGAGTCTGAACCAGTTTGGGAAGGATGCACTTTTCCTCTCTGCACTCACTCCCAACTCCAACCATTAGTGGTCATGTCCTAGGAGAAAGTCCAAATTGCTCCCACATTATTTAAACTTTTGCTTTTAGGAGCTTTTGCCTTATTGTGTTCAGAGAATAGGCCATGGGGTGTTGGTTTAAAGTCAAAACAGATTGTGTTGATGAATCTGATTTGCCCAAATGCTAAAGAGATGCATTCAAGGCTCTCTACAAACTGGCCTTATTTTCCCTTCCTTATCAAGTAGCAATCTATGTTGTCAACAATGAATATTCCATCTGAATGCAGATCAGAGGCTACTATTTTAATTTTCCTTTGGGTTATTTTTTTTGGTCTATGTTTTCTTTCATGATGTGACTAAATGTAAATATGTTATAGATGTATAACCTATGTCAAATTGCTTATCATCTCTGGGAGAGAGGAGGGAAAGAATTTGGAACTCAAAATTTTAAAAAATGAAGTTTGAAACTGTTTTTTCATGTAATTTGGAAAAATAAAATATTATTCAATCTGAAACAATAAACGAATGCTCCATATATCGTTTTCTGAACAATCTTCAGAAATTTGAAATCTAGGGGCTTATATACATATAATAAAAATATAAAATTGTATATAGATATATATATATTTATATGCAATCTTTTTTGAGTAAATTTTACATGTCAATTCACCAGTAATTTCCTTTTCAGATTCATAGATGCTGAATACATACATTCCCATTTTTCTAAAATTAACTCTTTTTTTAAATATCAAAAACTCTTTCTATAATGGATGTATGGGGTGTCCAATACCATCTATTGCATCACATACTTCACCTGGGTATTCATCCGAATACCCATTTACTCTCTGCTACATTCTGCTCCCATTATAGTGGGGCTAGGTTTCCAAGGAAATATCATTATTTTTTGTTTATGCTTAAATTCTAACAAGGTACTAAGAGCAATGCAGTTGGGAGAGAATATATTCCTCCTACTCACCATTTTAGCTCTAGAACCTGCACTGATTTACTTCCATTTATGCAAACCAGTCACTCACAATGACTACATTTTTAGATCTTAAATCTAATTGTTAATTTAATAGTGAAGAAAAGAAACGATTATATCATAGGTGACTCATATTAAGAACAAGTACATTTATAACAAAATGCAATATAAATTTACCCATAAATCTGGGTCACAATCACCCACCAATGTAATCAGTTTATATTGAGAAAGTAGGCATATGTTTAGAGAAATCTGCCAAAGGGGTACATAAATGAGAAACAACTATGTGTTAAAGGTAACTTACAATTCTAGAACCATATCTTCAATGTCTTCTTTTGGATTCAGGAATTGTCCATAGAAGTTTTTTGATGAACAAAGGTTCTGTGCTGAACAGATGCTTCCATTACTAAAATGAATTGATTCATTATGTGTTTGATTAACTGGATAATTGTCACAACTACGTAGCTAATCGGATGAGGGATTTCTGTGCTTAAATAGCAACACTTCTCAACTGCGACTTTAGCATCCATCATTTCATCTGTGCTCTATCACTTTTTCTGTCTCTCTATCTCTCTTTATTTCTCTTTATCTCCCTAATTCTCTTGGTCTCTTTGTGCCTCTCTGTCTCTTTCTATCTTTCCCTCCCATTTTTGTCAAAGATTTTCTGTAAATCTACTACTATAATTTTTTTGGCTTTAATATATATATATCCTTTCCTTCTGACTTTGACTACTTAAGGTATATACTCAAAAATAGCATCACTGAGTTTAAGGATATGCATAATTTAGTGAATTTTTAAATATATATGCAAATTGATTTTTAGAATGTTCGAACCAATTCATAATTCTACTAAAATTGTATTAGTTACTGTACCTGTATGCCCATAGCCCTTCCAACAATGAATATTTTGGGCATTTTAATCTTTATCAGTCTGATAGATGTCAGGCAGAACTTCAGGGTTGTTTTAATTTGCACTTTACATATTCATTATTTGGAGCATCTTTTCATAAGGCTGTTGATAACTTCCATGTCTTTTGAAACTGTCTTGTTATATCATTTGTCTACTGAGGGATTAATCTTGTTCTTATATAGTTGTATCAAATCCATATATATCTTTTTATTATAGCTTTTTATTGACAAAACATATGCATGGGTAATTTTTCAACATTGACTTTTGCAAAAACTTCTGTTCCAATTTTTCCCTTCTTTCTCCCCATCCCTTCCCCTAGATGGCAGGTAGTCCCATACATGTTAAATATGTTAAAGTATATGTTAAATACAATATATGTATACATATTTATACAGTTATCTTGATGTACAAGAAAAATCAGATTTAGATAGTAAAAATAACCTGGGAAGAAAAACAAAAATGCAAGCAGACGATAACAAAAAGAGTGTAAATGCTATGTTGTGGTCCACACTCGTTTCCCAGTGTTCTTTCGCTGGGTGTAGCTGGTTCTGTTTATTACAGATCATTTGAAACTGATTTGGATCCTCTCATTTTTGAAGAGAGCCAGGTCCATCAGAATTGATCCTTATATAGTATTGTTGTTGCCGTGTATAATGATCTCCTGGTTCTGCTCATTTCACTCAGCATCAGTTCATGTAAGTCTTTCCAAGCCTCTTTGTATTCATCCTGCTGGTCATTTCTTACAGAACAATAATATTCCATAACATTCTTTACCACGATTTATTCAGCCATTCTCCAATTGATGGGCATCCATTCATCTTCCAGTTTCTAGCCACTACAAAAAGAGCTGCCACAAACATTTTAGCACATACAGGTCCCTTTCCCTTCTTTAGTATCTCTTTGGGATATAAGCCCAATAGCAGCAATGCTGGATCAAAGGGTATGCACAGTTTGATAACTTTTTGAGTATAGTTCCAAATTGCTCTCCTGAATGATTGTATCCATTCACAACTCCACCAACAATGCTTCAGTGTCCCATTTTTCCCATATCCCCCCCAACATTCATCACTATCTTTTCCTGTTGAATCTGAGAGGTATATAGTGGTATCTCAGAATTGTCTTAATTTTCATTTCTCTGATCAATAACGATTTAGAACATCTTTTCATTTGAGTAGAAATGGTTTCAATTTCATCATCAGAAAATTGTCTGTTAATATCCTTTGACCATTTATCAATTGGAGAATGGCTTGATTTCTTACAAATTAGAATCAATTGTTTATATATTTTGGAAATGAGGCTTTTATCAGAACCTTTAACTGTAAAAATATATTCTTAGTTTATTGCTTCCCATCTAATCTTATCTGCATTAGCTTTGTTTGTACAAAAGCTTTTTAACTTGATATAATCAAAAATTTCTATTTTGTGATTAATAATGATCTCTAGTTCTTTGGTCACAGATTCCTTCTTCTCCCACAGGTCTGAGAAGTAAACTATCCCACGTTCTTCTAATTTATTTATAATCTCATTCATTATGCTTAGATCATGAACCCATTTTGATGTTATCTTGATGTAAGGTGTTAAATGTGGGTCCATGCCTAGTTTCTGTCATACTAATTTCCAATTTTCCCAACAGTTTTTGTCAAATAGTGAATTCTTATCCCAAAAATTGGTGTCTTTGGGTTTTCAAACACTAGATTATATAGATTATAGTTATTAAGTCCATATATATCTTGGATGACAGTTTATCATCATCTCTGTCCTTTGATCAAAAATTTTTTGTCCATAGTTGTGAAATATATTCCTCTCTCTTGTGCTTTAAGTTGTTTACATTTAGATCATGCATCCATATGGAGATTGTTATTTTGTGATATAGGTCTAAATTTATTTTCTGCCAAACTGCTCTTCAGTTTTCTTATCAATTTTTGTGAATTAGAGAATGTTTTCTCTAGTAGTCTTTGGGTTTACCAAACATTATATTACTAAGATCCATTATTTCATCATCTAATCTGTTCCATTGAACCAATTTAATCAGTGCTAAATAAATTTTGGTATTTACACTTTGTCATATAATTGAGATCTGGCATTATATTTAATCTATTTTGATTATTCTTGATGCTAAAACACTTTATTCATTAGTTTTCTTATATTTTTAACATCTTAAAGGTTCCTTATTTTTGATTGTTGAAAATTATTTATTTAGTGGTTTTTAATTTTAATTTATTTTATTTGAAAAAAGAGTAAGAAAAATGGAAAAAGAATACAAAACAAAATAAAGCAAACTAAAAGAGAATATTGTCATATGCTCAGCAGAACATCAGGGGAGATTCAAAATACATAACAACCAATTACCAGATCAAGAAAAAAAAAAAATATATATATATATATGTATATATATATATATACATATATACATACATATAATATATATATACATATATATATTAGTAGAAGAAATTATATTCATGAATTTATTTCTTTATTTCCTTGTAAATTGTTCTTTGGTTCTCTGGTGCGTTCTTTCTCATCTTTTAAAAATTTTTTGGAATAAAAGTTTTCATAAGTTCAAAGTTTTCATTGTTATGTATGCTCTCCCAAATTCTTCTAATCAGTGTCGGGAATTTTGCTATTTTCATGAAAACAAAAATTACACAGAAATGAAAATAGTTTCATTAAAATCCAGAAAATAATGACCCCTTATATGTACTGATTAAGTTGGAAAGTTAACAAACATTGAATCAGTATTTTAGACCAAATAACTAGGGGGCTAATCAAATTGAGGCAGTGTGTAGGTAGGATAGAATTAATTATGAATTTAGAATCTGAGGATTTTAATTCTGATCCTGGCCCTGCTATTTGCTATGCATGTAACTATTGTCCTTTCTCTTTAGGGCTTCAGTTCTTTCAGTTGTAAAAATTAGGTTATTTGGATTAGATTACTTTTAAGAATCCAGACTTCCAGGTCTAAATTTATGATCCTTTGAATTTGTGGTGCATTCGATGTGACTTTAAAATAATGTCTACAATGTATTTTCACTTTTTACGTCTGTTTGTTTGCCTTTTCTTTCTCATGCTTTTTTCTTGAACAACATGACAAATATGAAAATATATTTAATAGGATTGCACATGTTTAACCTATATCAGATTGCTCACTGTCTTGGGGAAGGGAGAGGTAAGAGAGGAAGGGACAAAAATTGGAAAAGTCTTACAAAAATGAATATTGAAAACTATCTTCACGTGTATTTTGAAAAATAAGATACTATTCAAGAAAATTTTGAAATATTTATGTTCTTTGTAATCTTGATAAAAACAAAGTCTGTCTGGAGACAGTTCAAACTAGCCATCACTTATTCTCTGAATTATACAACCATGCTTTAGTTGCTTTCTTACTTGGCTCTAAGAGATCCCATTTCCTATTGGTATGCTCTTCCCTAAACTTCTATTCTGGGGAAAGGGCTGAGACCAGTTACCCTTCATTCTCCATATTTGCCACCATTCAAATACCTCCCTTCTCCCTGCCTTTCAGATGCTCATTTATGAATTGTCTTCCCCATTAGAAAGGGCAGAAACTGTCCTTTTTGCTTGTGTTTAGTTTCCCAATGCTTAGCAAAATACTTGCATAAAGTACTTTACATAGAAAGAACTTAATAAATACTTAAACACTGCCCCAATTGTTATAGAAATATTTTGAATCATATATACAAAGCTAAAATAAATCTTAGAAATTATACTGTCCAACCTTTTTAATTTACAAAAGAAAGTGATATCTAAAGAAATGAGGTGACGTCCAAAAGTAGCAAAACTGTAATTTGAACTGAGATCCCCAAATTCCAAATTCAATATTCTTTCTAAATCAATGTTTTTTAATTTATTTTTGTTTATTTAGTATTTTACTTACTTTTATTATTCATTTGTCATTTATTATTTATGAAGAATAGCTCCTACACACACACACATACATATATATGTGTGTGTATGTATATATATATATATACATATATATATATATATATTAAGGTTTGCAATATAATGTACATGTATTATCTCATTTGATATAACTTTATAAGGTTGGTACTATTATTATTGTTCCCATTCTACAGATGAAGAAACAGGGTGCTCTGAGAGTATATCTTGTGTATAGTTATGAAGTTAGTAATTTTTAAAGATAATTTTCAAATTTAGTCCTCCCCTGACTACAAATCCAGGATGTTCCACTAAATTACTCTCCCTCTCAATGAATAAAATTTGAATGTCAAAAAATTCTGGAATCTATTTTTTTTTAATGCTATGGTTCAGTGGTTCTCAAAGAGTGACCTTTTGGGGATTCCCAAAATCTTTTCAGGGGGTCTGGATGATCAAAACTATTTTCATAATAATACTATAATGTTTAATGTGAATATGGTAAGCAGTAATAACCCATAAATATAAAAACTTTTAGGGGATGCCCTCATAATTTTAAAAGTATAAAAGGATGCTCAGAAAAAAAGTTTGAGAACTATTGGTGTGGTGTACTGAATTGGAAGTCAGGAGATCTGGGTTCTGTCTGCTTCCTCTTGCACTACTTAACTAATTTTTTAATTATGGGCAATTCATCAAGTTACTGAAACCCTCCAGGCCTCAGCTGTCTCATCTGTAAAATGTATCTAATAATTTATCTGCTTTCAAGGGGCTGGAAGTCAGGTCTGGCACTAGCAGAGATCTTACAGGCTGTCTCTTACAACCTCATAATTTTACATCCGAGTATGCTAAGACAGGGAGATCAAGTTATTTACCAATAGCCAGACAAAAGACTGGGATTTGAACCTGGAGTTTTTTACCCTGGAGCTAGTGATTTTTCAGCTGCTTAATATGAATGACAGAATATCTTCTCTACTGTCCTTATGTTATTTGAGCAGCACAGCAACTCAGTGAGGTAGATGGCAAGGATATTACTATCTCCATTTTAGGAGGTAAGCAACTGAGACTGGGAGAAATTAAGTGACTTCCCCAGGGTTACAAAGCCAGTGTTAAAAGTAGAATGGAAAGCAAGGTTTTTCTGACTTCAAGCCATTCTGCCTGGTTTAAACAATAGGTGTTGCTTAAAGTACATTCTAGGCTAAGGACTGTATAATCTAGTCTGTGATTCTAAACTGTTAAACTAGAGTCCATTCTTATTTTTTTTTCATACAAGGGAGAGAACACTGAGAGAGGAAAGGAGAAGGAAAAAGAGAAGGAAGAAAAAATAAGGAGAAGTACAAATGAGGGGAGACAGAGACAGAGAGAAAGATAGACACAGAGATAGAGAGAGACAGAGAGAGAGAAAGAAAGAGAGAGACAGAGAGAGAGAGAGAAATAGAGACAAAGATACAGAGACAGAAAAAAGAGAGACATACACAGAGAGAGACACCCAGAGAAAGAGAGAGAGACAAAGAGAGAAATAGAGACAGAGACAGAGACACAGAGACAAAGAGACAGAGAAATAGAGTGAGAGAAACAGAAAGAGACAGAGAGAGAAATAGAGACAGACAGAAAAAAGAGACATACACAGAGACACAAAGAGAGAGAGAGAGAGAGAACAGAGAGAAAGAGAGCAGAGAAAAATAGAGACAGATAGAGACAGAGTGAAAGAGACACACAGAGAAAGAGACAGACAGAGAAAGAGAGACACACACACAGACAGAGAGATAGAGACAGGAAGACAGAGAAAGGGAGAGAGGAAGAGAAGGAAGAAGGGAAGGTGAAAGATGGAGAAAGAAAAGAAGAAAAGGAGGGAGGAAGGAAGGAAGAAAAGGAGGAAGGAAGGGAGGAAAGGAAGGAGGGAGGGGAAGGAGAGAGGGAAGAGGGATAAAACCACTAGTTTTGGAATCCGACCTAAGTCCAAATCGAAGTTCTGAGACTGCCAGCCTCTATTCTCAGTTTTCTCGACTGTCATGGAGGGGTGAAGGGAGGGGAGGGGGGGGATCCTGTCTCAGCTCAAGATCTTTCCAACTCTAGGTGTATGTCCCTAGGAAGTTCAGAGAAGGGAAATGGCCTACCCAAAGTCACACAGCACATCACTGTAAACGTCAGAGCCCTCATGAAATGAAATAATTCACAAAAAAATCTCTACAAACTGCATTACATCCTCCAAGCGCTACTGCGTATGGTCGGTAGGTGGTGCACGTACATAAGATGTTTTGACAAGACTCCTGTTTTCCTTAGTCTAGGATTTTTTTTTTTTTTTTTTTCTTTAAATGGGGCTAGGGGGAGGGAAGATTTGGGAGAAAGAACGGGGAAGAGGTCCTAGGGAAGCCCCAGTAATCCAATTAATCAATTCAAAGTTCGCGGTGACAATGGGGCTTCCAGTCGTCCTGCACCTGGATCGGCCAGCACCTGCCTCCGGGCTCCGGCCGCACAAAGCGTGACCCAATGCATAGCAACGCCTTTAAGCTGCCCCACTCTCCAGGTAGTCAATGGTCATTAAGCAAAAGCCTAGTCCGTTTGCAGACGAGCCTCTCCTTAAAGGGGGCCTGGAGATGATGCTTCTCTTGGAACTGAACTCAACGTGACGCTTATCGCGGGCAGAATTGTTCAAGTCCTTTGTGGAAAACTGGAACCAAGAAAAGGAGGGGGGGGGATGTCTGTTTGCCCTTTAGGGGCCCGAGCCCCTCCCCACTAATGTCTTTTTTCAGGATTAAGGAGAGTTCAAATGAAAGGGTCTCCCCTCTCCATTATTTGCCTTTGTATTCTCCAAGCTCCAAGCACATAGTATGCGCTATATATTACTGGTTGAGCGATGGTGTATGATAAGGAGCTTAGGATCCCCCAACTTTGGGGGATTTGCCTGGATCATTGATCCTGGCACCTTATCTGGTTGGGATTTCAGAACCCATGTTAATTCACAGAGAAATCCTATCACTGTTCAAATAAAGAAACTGACTTCAATGCACTTAGTCCATTTCACACAGGTAAGGAAGCTTCAGAGGCCAGGGGAAGGAGTCGAACCCCGATTTTTCGTTTTTTACGCGCAGATCAGTCTTTCTTTCCTGCCCCACGCAGCCCGCAGGTCAGATTTGGCTTCCAAAACCCATCTCTCAATAGTAAACTGGCAGAGTTCGCTTTCGAAATAGAACTCGCCTCTGGATGCCCACTCTCCTATTATTCTGCAGACATGTCTGCAAATGCACCAGGACGGAGGCTAGGCTTACAGAGGTGGGGAGGAGACCTGGACTTTAGCTTGCCTCAGTCTCCAAAGCACTGAGGTTAAGTCCTAAGGGAGCCTGCTTCCTTCCGACCTGTTGGATGAGTACGTATCTCCCCGTTCCTTTCTGACAAGGGAGATGGCGTGGGGGGGGGGGGGGGGATGGGCATGGGGGTGCGAACAGGGAAATGCGATGATTTATCGCAGAGGTCGTTTTCTGGTTGAGCCGCAAGGAGTCGGGCTGCGATCGGACTTTGGGGGAGACGATGATGGACACAGGACACGTGGCCACACAATGGGGACACACGACTGACCTCAGCCACTTCGGCAAACTGCCCCTGCCCTTTTGAAGCGGACGGAAGCGCTCCCGGGGCCCCGACGCCGCTCCCATTCCGCTCCCACCCAGCCACCCACCCTCCCAAATCCTCTCTTGCCAGTACAAACACCCCCAGAGCGCCCTCCACTCGCCAACCAGGGGCGCAGGGGCCGCGCAGCCCGGAGGTCCCTTTCAGCCTGTCTAAATCGTCCCGGAGGGGGGAACTTTGAAGCCAAATCCACCTTGGGCTAGCCCAGGCCCAGGATTTCGCCCTTGGGCTATTCCAAGAGTCCAAAGTTTTACCTTCCAGACAGCTCAAGTTAGGGAGGGCACTTGTGACGTCATAAAGCGGTCCGGACCACAGCAAGAGAGGGATGGAGGGATTTCGATGAATATGAGTAAAGGGGGGGGGGAGGGGGGAAGGGATCGGGAAGGTGAAGGAAAGGCCAGAAAAGGGGACGCCCGGAGGAGGGCTTTGAAAAATTGTTGCCCAGAAGTGTCTGTCTTGACTGCAGTTTGATGCGGGAAGGCACAACTTTGTGTGTGTGTGTGTGTGTGTGTGTGTGTGTGTGTGTGTGTGTGGTGGTGGGGGAAGGCTTTTCTTCTCTCCGGCCTATATGCAAACTGTCACTTCAGGTTAGTTTTAGACCTTATCTAGTTCATTAGCATGAGCTGTGTCTAATGTGCTTAAAACCTCTAATTATTTATTATGCCCTAATGGAGTGGCTGGGGACACTGGTGTGGCACCTCCCAAACTGGCATTTCTGTGGAACAAAAGGGCCCATGCCCAACTCAAAGCCCTCGCGTCCTCTAGGAACCGTAGTCCCGGCATGGCACGAACCCTTCTCTCTGGTCGTGGCTCGCGGGAGACACCGGAGGGGGCTTTTCTGAAAATGGGCATTTCTGTGGAAAAACTCCTGCCAATCTAAATCATGGAAACGTCTAGAAATCCCGCTCCCGGTGTGGCAAAAACCCTTCTCTCTGATCGTGGACTGGAGGGGGTGGGGAGGAGGTGCGGCGCGGTGCTTCTCTCTGAACGTGTGGGAGAAGGTGGAAGGGTAACAAGCATTTGGGAGAAGGTGGGGGAGCAAGCATTTGGGAGGAGGTGAGGGGTAGCAAACATTTGAGAGAAGGTGAAGGGAGCAAGTATTTGGTAGGAGGTGAGGGAGTAAGCATTTGGGAGAAGGTGGGAGGAGCAAGCATTTGGGAGGAGGTGAGGGGAGGAGATAAGGGACCAAGCATCTGGGAGGAGGTGAGGGGTAGCAAACATTTGGGAGAAGGTGAGGGGAGCAAGTATTTGGTAGGAGGTGAGGGAGTAAGCATTTGGGAGGAGGGGAGGGGAGGAGGTGAGGGGAGCAAGCATTTGGGAGGAGATGAGGGAGCAAGCATCTAGGAGGAAGTGAGGGGAGCAAGCATCTGGGAGGAGGTGAGCTTCTCTCAGATCATTTGAGGGAGATAAAATGGTGTGTGGGGGGGGGTGTCTACGTATCTGGCAAGACTTCTCACCCAGAATGTGCAATTAGCCAGCTTTGAGGTGCTCAGTCCCCTCCCTGTTTTGATATAGGCCCTTTTCAGTGAGTTGCCCCAAGTCTTTACCTTCCTCAACCCTCCCTCAGTTCACGGAAGGGTTCGAAACTGCCACTGTCTGGCGCTTTTGCAATACGGAAGCGGATTCTTTAACTGCAGTCTGCTGGGCCGAGGGTGCCGTTTAGAGCAAGCCCTCAGTGGGTAGCAGGAGTCAGGGATCGGTTGGCTAATAAAGTCCTTTTACTGTGTTAAAAGACGATCAGTGAAGTTTGAAAAAAGCCCAGCACACTAAGAGTCTAAGCACATCCACACACATACACACAAACCCTGCTTTATTCGGAAAACAGTTTCAAAATAAGTTAACCTCTGGAGGGTTTTTCCTCCCCAGTGCCGCCTCGTCCTCCCTCCCTCCCTCCCTCCCTGCCTCCGTCCCTCTCCCCCTTTCGAGTCTTGTTTTGTTTCTCTGCGTTGTGCCAACTATTTTTATCTTTATTCCTGCTATTTCTCCCTTTCCATTCATTCTCTCCCTTTTTTGTGTGTGTGGCTTGGGTCTGATGTGCTTCTCGTTACCACCCACTGCACGCTCTCTCCTGTGGCTGAGGTGTTTCTATACAAACCTCAGCGTCCAGTTGTCATATTAATTATTACACTGAGTAATGACTGAAATAGTCAAAATAAGGGGAGACTCAAGAGCGCTTTTTCTCGCTGCTCAAAGATTCTGCAAAGACGCCCTACAACAAAGCACTAATTGGTCCCCAGAAATACTCTGACAAGGCATGGAAGATAGGTTTCATAAAGCCGGGCAATTGTGAAGGGGGGAAAGATCTTTGAATAGACCCCACGCTTCTATTCTAAACTCTCTTGCTGAGCAAAAAATGGACTGCTCCTTGAATACTGGCCTGTGCCTGAATGCTCTACCCAGCAGAGAAAAAAATGCAGCATTTATTGTAAGTTTTTTTTTTTTTTTCTTCTCCAGCTATTCATGTGTTCTATGTGGAGAATCAGCTGGATTTGTTTACCGTGAAAGACCTTTACTTTATTTTCACTCTTGGGGGGTGGTGGAGGTAGTGGGGAGGGGACGAGGGAGGTGGAAAGGGGGGGGAGAGAAACATGTGCTCGGACCTAAGCAAGTAGCCTACTGTAATAAAATAGAGTGTAACAAATCCTACAGAAGTTTAGAAGGTATGGGTTCTTTTCAAGATCTATATAGAGTAGCGGCGACTTTCGTTCTGCTTTTCCGAGGAAGGAATTTAATCATAATGTAAATGGGTCTTTAAGAAAAGTGGGAGGGGGTGTTAGGCAAATAAGGAGAACTTCAAAAGAACTTTGGAGGGTGGCTGCAAATGACCTCCGAGAGAGAGAGAGAGAGAGAGAGAGAGAGAGAGAGAGAGAGAGAGAGAGAGAGAGAGAGAGAGAGAGAGAGAGAGAGAGAAGGGAGAGACAGACAGACAGAGACACAGAGAGAGAGAGAAAAGAGGGAGAGAGGGAGAAAAAAGAGAGGGAGGGGGAGACAGACTGATAGAAACACACAGAGAGAGGGGAGAGCCACTACAATACAATAAGGACAGTTCCAGCTTTTTTTTGTTTAATTTTTAGGATTTTCTTAAGGAGACAGAATGGAGAGATTTGTTAGAATGAAGCATTCCCAAATGCAGGGGTGTGTGTGTGTGTGTGTGTGTGTGTGTGTGTGTGTGTGTGTGTGTGTGTGTGTGTGTGTGTATCCACAACCATCACCACTTAAGTATCTGCTCCCAGTGTTTTTTACTCTATCCCAGGCAAGGTCCAAGTTCAGCACAACATCAACTGCAATAGCACCTTGCTTCCCGGAAGCTTTGGGCACTTTCCCTTAGTTAACTCCTGAAGGATAAGTTCTAACATTCAAAAAGAGCTTGAGTTTAGGGGAGCCCAGTCCTACCTTCTCTTCTTCCTAGCGCAAGGAAAAGCCTTGGATGGGTAACAATGGGAGATTTTCCCCACCTGAGATTTCAGTGAAAATTATTTCCAACTTCTGCCCTTTGAGTTAAAGGGTCATTCTAATGAACAACTTAACTCTGGAACTGTCCCCTGAGATTCATTTAAAAATCTTTTTTTTTTTTTTTTTGTGGGGGGGGATCTGTTTTGATTATCTAAAAGGTAAGAACACTAACAGATTTTTTTTTAATTGAGAATATATTCTACTATTAGTAGAGTAAATCAGTAGAGTAAATCCAGCAATGGTGGGAGATTCTGAAGGTACTTCCATCCTCTACCCATCACCTAGAAGGCAAAAAATCGCCTTTTGAACAAGAAGAGCTCCTTTTGGCATAGGAAATTTTTGTATTCCCCTCTCATAAATTGGAGCTTTCTTTGGATAAGGGATCAGGTTGCCAGGGTCTGTTACCCACTGGCTGTGGGACACTGGGCACACGACTACAACTTTGGGACTCAGTTTACTTCTCTTTAAAATGGAGATAAGTATCACATATATCTAGGAAGCCTTTTGTGAGAACCCACACCAAACCTCACTCCCTAAGTTCAGGCATGAAGAAGTACTCTGGTAACTGTAAAATGCTTTACAAATGTAAACTCTTGTGATTTCAATTTTTCCTATAACTATATTCTCAAAGTTAGAGGTAGGTGAGTGGGTAGAGGTCAGCTCTGATGCCTTTGGAGACATAAGGGCCCAGTGATTCTTCCTGTAGCTTGGAAGTTTTGCACTGAGGAGGTCTCTCAGACCAAGGCTCCAGATATATACTAATTCTTCTCTTCCAGACCAAAGGCTCACAAGGTTACTTAACTGTTGTTAAATGTGTATATGAATATATATACATATATATATAATTTATAGGCATAAAATGTATGTATATGTGTGTATACATATATGTATATGTATATGTATATATATATATATATGTATATGTATATATATATATATATATATATATATATATATATATATATATATATATATATATATATATATATATATAACTAAGTTTGCATGTTGGATTTTTTTTTTAAGTCCCAGTTATCTGTTGGAACTCTTTACATAGGCATAAAATAAATGTGTGTTTTGCTCTCCTTATTCCTTTTCACAGCTGCAGGGTTAGCTCTAAATAGGATCCCACTCAGGAGAGAAAAGAGAACATGCTTCTCTGATTTCTCTTGGCCAAAATAGTTCTTCAGGACTTTGGCCAGAACCAATACTGGTTAATGGTAGTTGGATCAAGTGAAAGATTGCATGTGTTTCAGAGTCAATATCCCCTAGGGTGTCTCAACAGATAAAGAACTTGATTTCAAACCAGAGAGCCTGAAAAAAGTCTCAGAGGTTAATTTTCATTCCCCTCATTTAGAAAAGGGGAGAGGGGAAGGACCATTTAGGTTTAATGACTTGTCCATGATCTCACAGGTAGCCAGGCTTTCAATTCAGGCTTCCAGATTTCAGTATTCTCCCACTGCCATTGGGAAATCAAAGAAATGCTAGAGAGTCAAAGAACCTGGTTTAATCCTCATTCATTACTTTACTCCCTAGGTGATCTTGAACAGGTCATTTAACCTTTATGAGTTTTTGTTCCTCTTCTGGAAAATGAAGAACTTGGCCTAATTGAATTTGAATTTTTAGCATTGTAATCTCTGCTCTACAAACAAAGCTGGATGCTTCAATGTCATGAATCACAGGTTGCTTTATATGAAAGCAAAAGGTTGCTTTTCTCTATTTTTGTCATAAGCCTCAAGTTCATCTCTTTCTATTCCTTTCTACATCAATTATAAACTATGAAAATTACCTGTATATAGTCCTTTATGCCTTTAAAACGGCATAGCCCATGGTGAAAACTTAATAAGTATTTTAAAAAATCCTTTATACATTATTTTCTGTGAGTTCTCTTCCCATTTATGTGGTGCAGTGGTTAGAGCTGTTAAGCCTACTAACTGTACCACCCTGGGTAAGCTACTTAACCTTTGATACCTCAGTTTCCTCATCTGTAAAATGGGAATTATAATAATAGCCCCTTCTTCCTAGGGTTGTCTTGAGTATCAGATGGGATAATATTTGTGAAGCATATAGCTGAGTGGCAAAAACCAAGGCTGGCTATGATGGCAGGCAGTGGGATATCCAACAGATCCTGACTATTTTTAAGTATATATTAAAGTAGCTACAATGATGATAGGAAGCCTGAAATGAGCTTGGGTTTACCACATTTTGCCCAGCACTGGATCTTTCAGAACACCTTTTGCTAGACATACTAAATGAAGTAGAAATATCTTAAACAATCTTCAGGAGTCTTCAGTCTAGCCCCAGAGCTCCAGTTTCCAGCTGATTGATTAAAAGAAGGGGTAGAATTAGAAAGAGTAGAATTATTTTGATGAAAATCTGGGTGTCCATAGTTTTCAAGATTGCAAAAACTTAAACAGGTTAGAATCAGGAATCAAAGTTCTGATTAATTGTTTGAATGCTGAGATATAGTGGATAGAAAACCAATCATGGAATCACAGAAACTTCCATTCAAGATCCATCTTTGATCTATGGTTTGTATGATCTTGAGTAATGGAATTGGGAAGATCTCAGTTCAACTGTGACTTCAGACAGTTATTACCTGTGGTAGACTCTGGGTGAATCACAGTCTCCATTTGCCTCATCTGTAAAATGGGCATAGTATTAGTATTTACTTCCCAGGATTGTTTCAATGATGATTACAAAGCACTTTGTCCCTTTAGAAATGTACTTTAGAAATGTTAGCTGTTATTGTTGTTGTAATTCAGTGTCCCAGATAAATAAACTGAAGTTTTGATCAGGCACCCAGCAAGTGACTGATGTGGACTTGAACCCTAGTTTTGTTTTTTTCTTGCCATAGCTCCGTCCATAAGGCCACACTGCCTCTCAATGCTCCAACTCTCTAAAATTTTGCAAATTGCAAAGTTGGATTGCTTGGGTTTTATTCATCCAAGAGGTCCCTGTACCAAAGAAATCACAGTTTTGATCCCTTTCTCTTTATCTATATATTTTTTTTAATTTTTATCTCTCAATAAACTTGTGAGATAAGAAGTGGTATTACCTTTATTTTTTACGGATGAGGCAACTGAAGATCAGGAAAATCGAAATGTTTTTTGTCCAGAGTCTTTTGAGACAAAATTCTTACTCAGGTCTTCCTGACTGACTCCAAGCCCTGTCTTACAAAGTTGTAAAAACTCAAAGAAAATTGTTTATGGGGCATTCTTTGCACACTTTAAAATAACTTCTAAGCACACACAAATTCTAATACATTATTTAAGTATTAAGGAACTAAGAAGGGACCTTCCAACTGGAACCCTAACCCCTCTGCAGGGTAGATTGATATCCTAATTGAAGTTAATAGTGGTCACTCCTAAGCCTATGGGAGTCTACTTAGTTTTGAAATCTCTGAAAAATAAGGACAACTGGGCACATAGAAACTTTCCGGGGAAAGAAGCCTTTGGAATAAATGATGAATTTAACCTTTTGAATTGGTTGAAGGCCAATAATTCCTGGTTGCCTTTAAAAGGCAGGGTAAACTTTTCTGGAGGTGAGGAGGGCATCTCACCTGTTCAACTCTCTTTCAAAGGTCCAGAAAGCAGGATGAGGTACAATGGCTTGCATATTCCCTGGGCTTTCTGGGAGATTTTTTAAAAGGGGGAAGTGGGATAGGTTCTTAGAATAAAATAAGAGACAGACCTTATTAAGATCAGGGATCTGCATGACTCTGGTGATCCATCCTTGAAGGCACCTGGCTCTTAGTATAAATCGTGTGTGTATGTGTGTGTGCCTCAGATTGTTCAGGAGAGAAGGAAGTGTTCTGTGCTGTTTAGTAATAACTAGATTTTACTAGAATGAGCCGAGACTTCCTTTATTTGGACTTTGTAGAATAGTCGAACAGGGCCCATTGCTTTGTGCCAACTAGGCTTGGCTGGCTTCCTGAGGCTTGACTCTCCCCACGAAAGAGCTTTAACAGCTCTTAACTTGGGCAGATGAGAGATTTCCTGTGATTTTCACGGAAGAGACTCCATCCACCAAAAAAGATTGGTAACTTCTGAAGCAAATTAAAGAGGTAGAGAATTTCGGGGGCTGTGGACACAGTTTTACTGAGAGGGAGCCCTCTTTATGTGGCAGACAACTAGTTTGCCTCTGAGTCACATAGATTTCAGTTAGGTTTGAGGCCTGCCTCCACCCAGAGGCCCACTGACCCTGGGCAGCATAAACAATAGCTTTGGGACAATTATATCACCACCATCATCATCAAGTTGTTTGGGAGGTACCAGGAAATCATCTCTCTCTTACCTTCTTATCAAGTTGTTTTCACTATCTCATTTCTAGCATTATTTTCTATTCCAAAGTACTCCTCATTTGGCACCTGTGGTCAATAACGCAAGACCAGGAGCATTTATTAAGCACCTGTTCAATTCCAGGCAAGGTACCTTTAAAGCTCAAGGATATAAAGAAGAGTGAAAACAGTCTTTGCCCTGTCCTCATGGAACTCACAATTTAATGGGGGAGAAAATATAAGAATTCCCATGTACATAGAGACTAAATTGAACATAACTTTTGAATGAAGCACTGTGTTAGCATTAAGGGAGATTAGGAAAAACTTCTTGGAGATGAGACTTTTTTTTGCTAGGACATGAAGAAATTCAAGCCAAGAGATAACATGCCAGATAGTTTTGGTTTTTAGATTTTATTTTATTGAAGGCTAGTATTAAAACAACAAGCTTTATCCTACTTAGATGGGACGTGTGTGATCTTTAACTGAGATAATATTTGCTCAGTGATCTCATAGAATTAGCAGACTGACCGTTCTCCAGCAATTTCTATTGATCGTCCTTGACAATTCCAATGCGTTTGCTTTTGGTCAGGGGGCAGATATATATGGGGAAAGGCCAAGAATATTATAGCTGGCAACCGAGTCAGCCCTCCTTTTACTATGGATGGAAAAACTGAGGACCATAAAAACCAAGTTACTTGTACAAAGTTTTAAAAGCAGGAAATAAGGAGTTGGGGGTAGCATTCGAATCCAATTCTTCTGGTTTGGGAATCTATTCTTTTCCTTATACCACTGCACAAGAGGAGGGTGTAATTGGATGAGTCCATATATAAATAGGTATGTGTGTGTGTGTGTATGTGTGTGTATGTGTGTGTGTGTGTGTGTGTGTGTGTGTGTGTGTGTGTGTGTGTGTTTCCATTCTGGGCTTCTGGGAGCTAAGTGGAAGCTAGTCGGGAAAGAGAGGTATAGTGTTATTTTAACTACGAAGTGTGGCGTCCATCCCGGATGCCACTTAGGAAACATCAAAAAAAGGCCATTTAAAGACAGCCCTCCACCTTTCTCTCTCAGAAAACTTATTTCTTTCCCCTGCTTTACATGCCCCGCTGCCCAGAGATAACTTCTGCCTTTGGAAAAACCTGTTTTGCCCAGGTCAGTAGCTCGAACGGGCAGAGTCCAGGTATCCTGGACAAATGCGGATTTGGAGCAATTATTCGGTGAATTCCTCGCGCTCTGCAGGCTGGCTGAATTCATCCAACTGCGGCTTAGCTCTCTACTTCCCTCTTCACTAAGTAGGCAGGACCACAAAGTGGTGGGCATTTTGTTTTCCCCTCCTAAACGCCCTCCTTCCCGAGGGAAAACAACTCGGGCTCGGAGAGTCTTTAGTGATTAAGTAACCCACAGGGACAAGGAAGGAGTCTCCGGCCGGGCCCAGGGTCCCCGGCTCCCATCTCTCCCGCTGCGCAATATGCACGAGAGGGAAGGCTCTGGGCTAAAGGAGAAGGGGGGGGGGGGGGAAGGACTCTCGGAGACTCGAGAAGAGCGCGTTGGATCACTTCGTGACAAGTAGACTGCTTCCAATTTCCTGTCATATATCTCAAAAGAAGGGGCGTAAATTGGGGATTCCGGGCGCGCTCTTTGCTGAAGTCCCTGCCTGCTGCGCCGAGCCTCACATAAGATCTGGCCCCAGCCCTTCTCCGTCTGCGAAAATCCCCACTCCTTTTGGAGAGGGAGAGACACCTTCCCGGCCGCAGGGGTCCTTCTTCCTTCCCGCCCTCTGCTCATCCCAGCCCAGCCCACCCAAAGGCTCTGGATCTTTGCGTCCGGACGCTGCGACAATCTGGAAAGGCCTCCCCGACTGTGCTTTCACCCCACACCTCTTCCCCCAAAGGCCTAACGCATCACCGCCCAGACCAGCAATGAAACCAGAGGATGCTTTCTCCGCTTATCCGTGCACCCCAAAATCCCTTTTCCGGGGGGACTCTTTCGGCCCGGACTCTAGAACAATTCACCTAAACTATTCGCTGTTATACCACCGGTTCCTGTCTCACACAGCACCGAAATCCCTGTAGAAAATGCCCACCAGGTGAAGAGGAGGGAGGTGGCTTTGGGAAGTGCACTAAATTTCCCTGCCTCCCCACCCCCCACCCCTCACCTCGAAACATCTTCCCTAACTTTGCTTTTTTGCTCCATCTCCGCTTGGCGATGTCTAGCCTCTAAATCTCCCAAAATCTCCCTTTCCCAACGACAGGGTCCCCAGTTCTGCAACTCCCCTAGTAGCCCCGCTCCTTCTCTTTCGAGGTGCCCCCCCACCTTTCAGGCAGCCACCCCCGACTCCTGCCCAGCCCCAGCTCCCCCAGCTGTTTATTCAGCGCCGTGCGCGGCACGCGCCAGGCGCACGCACTGCAACAACAAACCTGGTGAATGGAGAGTTTGCAAGGAATCGGGCGGCGCGAGGGCTGGGGCGGGGAGGGGGGCCGGGAAAGGGGGGGGAGGAGAGAGCAGTTTGGGGAGTGGGTGGGAGGAGGGAGGGAGAGAGGAGGGGGTGGAGTGGGGGCCGGAGCTGCCGCTGCTGTTGCGAGCAGCGGGAGTGGGGGGCGAGGCGGGGCCAGGGAGAGCGCGTGGGGCTGTGTGTCCCATTGAAAAGGCGGTCGCACTCCGGACCGTGAGCACTCACTTCAAGCCAGGGAACGTGGAAGGCGCCAGGGGAGGGAGAGCGAGGAAAAATAAAAGAGAGAGAGAGAAATTAAAAAGGGGGCCGGAGCACGACTGCAGGAAGCGGAGACGGACACCTAGCCAGAGCGTGGAGCTCTCCGGGAAGAGAAGGGGGACAGGAGGAGAGACGAGGAGAAGCACGGAGAGAGGCGAGCAGGCAGGCTCCTCACCCGCTTGCCTTTTTTTTTTTTTTTTTTTTTTTTTTTTTTCTTTTTGCAAGAAGGAGCAGCTAGCGGCAGCCTCACACGCGAGCGCCACGCGAGGCTCCCGAAGCCAACCCGCAAAGGGAGGAGGGGAGGGAGAAGGAGGAGGAGGAGCGGTGGGAGGCGGAGGGAAGACATTGCCACCTTCCATTTCCCCCACCCTCAGGAGTCTCCTCTTTTTTTTTCTTTTTCTTTTTCTTCCTTCCTTTTTTTTCTTTTTTCTTTTTTTAATTTCGCCCCGAACACCTTCTTTTCCGTCGCTTTCCTCGCTTCCTTTGCGTTTGTCTCCGGCGCCTCCGCTTTCCCTCTGCCCCCTCCTCCCCGCGGCACCCCTCCTCTCCGTCCCTCCCTGTCCCGGCTTCCACATCTCCTGGCGGCCCATGGAGAGCCCCTCCAAGATGGAAAGCGCCGGGGTCAGCCAGCAGCCGCCGCCGCCGCCTCCGCCGCAGCCCCAGGCGCAGCCGCCCCAAGCCCAGCCGCCCCAGCCGTTCCTGCAGCCCGCCGCCTGCTTCTTTGCGGCGGCGGCGGCGGCGGCGGCGGCAGCAGCGGCGGCGGCCGCCCAGAGCGCGCAGCAGCAGCCCCCGCCGCCGCCGCAGCAGCCGCCGCAGCCCCCGCCGCCGCAGCAGCAGCTGAGCCCGGCCGACGGCCAAGCCTCGGGGGGCGGTCACAAGTCAGCGCCGAAGCAAGTGAAGCGGCCGCGCTCGTCGTCGCCCGAGCTGATGCGCTGCAAGCGGCGCCTCAACTTCAGCGGCTTCGGCTACAGCCTGCCCCAGCAGCAGCCGGCCGCCGTGGCCCGGCGCAACGAGCGCGAGCGCAACCGCGTCAAGCTGGTCAACCTGGGCTTCGCCACGCTGCGGGAGCACGTCCCCAACGGCGCGGCCAACAAGAAGATGAGCAAGGTGGAGACTCTGCGCTCGGCCGTCGAGTACATCCGCGCCCTGCAGCAGCTCCTGGACGAGCACGACGCCGTGAGCGCGGCCTTCCAGGCCGGCGTCCTGTCGCCCACCATCTCTCCCAACTACTCCAACGACTTGAACTCAATGGCCGGCTCCCCGGTCTCGTCCTACTCGTCCGACGAGGGCTCCTACGACCCGCTCAGTCCAGAGGAACAAGAACTTCTGGACTTTACAAACTGGTTCTGAACGCCTTCTGCAGCCCAGGCCCGAGGGAAAGCCAACTTTGGGAGCAGGCAAGTTTCATGGGGCGCGCGCGTGTGTTTATGTTCCATCCCTCGACATCCACCACTTCGGCTTGTATGTAGGGGGGGGGGGGTCTCCAATAAGGTTTTGTAGCGTCTGTGTTTGTTAAGTGAGAGGGGAGCGGAGAGCTCCATCACTTGTGTGTGTGTGTGTGTGTGTGTGTGTGTGTGTGTGTGTGTGTGTGTGCGCGTGTGTGTGTGCGCGCGCGCAGAAGCCAGGGGACCACCAGTACGGTGCGCGTGTGCTTGTGTGTAGATGGGAGTTGCTTTTCATCTCCATCGCATCTCCTCCGTTTTGGGATGTGTGTGTAAAGGGAGAAGTTCTAGCTCGATGCGCTGGAGCTCTTCCCGGCCGCTGGTGTTGGAGGACGAGGGGTGCAGGGACACCGAGGCAGAGGGGGGAGGAGTGATGCGGCCGGGGGCTGGAAAAGGGTGCCTTGCTGCCTGCCTGGCTGCGCTGGGTCGCCCAGGGAGTATTGGAAGAAGAGCCCGAGCTGTCAAAGCCCTCGGCGCATCCATCTGCCTCTCTTCCCCCTGCCTCCCCCACCGCCCGGCCCCCTACTGGGTCTCATCAGCCGAGTCTCCACACTGACCTCTCCTGTTGTTGTCATGTTACAGGGTGACCGGAGAGAACCTGCCTCTTTAGCATTTTGTTTTCTCCGCCAGCGACACTGGGAGGAAGAAGACGAAATCGGCTCCCCTTCCTCCAAACAGACAAAAAAACAAAAAAACAACAGCAACGCCTTGCCTAAAGTTGCGTGTCTCCACCCCGCCCCCCCAAGATGCCCCGAAGTACGGCTATTACTTCGCTACTATCTTTGCACCACGATTCCTGAAGAGGAGGATGAACATTGACTTAAGGGCCTCCGTTGTGGGGGGCGGGGTTGTGTGCAGAGAAGCCTATGAGCGGCCCAGTGGCAATGGAGTCAGAAGGGGGGGAGGGGAGATAGCACATGTTTATCGTATACATATGAACGCTAACATACAAGCCTAAAGCACCCCCCCACTACGCCCCCGTCCCAGACCCCGAACTCATCACCCAAAGTACACTTCTTAATCCTTCACGAATGGATGCCGGTGGTCCTTCCTCTTTGACTCACTATGGACCTACATTTACTTCCCCCATCAATTTGTCTGCAATGAAACTATGCTGTATTCAAAGAGTCCTTTGAAATCACCCTCTCCTAGTCCTCCCTTCCCCCTCCTGACTCAGACCCCCCCTTCTTTCCTTGACATCTTTTCTACCGTATTCATCTTAAAATGCTTCCAATCTTTTGTGAATTTTTTTTTTTATTATGAGAAAATCTATTTGTATCTATCCTAACCAGTTTGGGGATATATTAAGATATTTTTGTATATAAGAGAGAAAGAGAGAGAGAAAAGAGATTTATAGAAGTTTTGTACAAATGTTTTAAAATGTGTATATCTTGATACCTTAATATGTGATGCTTATTACCTCTGCCTGTTTTAGATAAGTAGTCACCACCACAACTGCCATCTTTTGTATATGGTTGTGTAAAGGACCCTCCTTACAGGTGGGATGGAGAGGCTGCCGGATGTACTTTAGCACCAATGTGTCTTACTTTATAGAAACTTTGTTAATGTATTAATAATGTTAAACCCTGTTGGAGGAGGGGACGAAGTTTATGCAGCTATTGTCCAAACGCGCAAAAAAAAAAAAAAAAAAAAAAAAATGGTAGCCATTGGTTTTCCTATTGCTGCCTTGTTTTGGGAGAACTTAAGACCACTGCCTATTTTTCTTACTGTTTTATTACAAACTTACAAAGTTCCTGTATAACCCTGTTTTATACAAACTAGTTTCGTAATAAAACTTTTTGGTTTTGTTTTTGTTTTTTTAAAGAAATGATCCTATGCTTCTCAAAGTTACTGATGTGCCCATGTCTATGGTCTGCAGCGAAGGGAAGGGAAGCCAAGGGACTGGGGTGAGGAAGGTAGAGGGTAGATTTGGTACCAAACATATTAAGTGGCAAAGATGACAAAGATAAGTGCTACCTTAGCCAGTATGTCGTATCTGTGATAAATGTGAGGACAAAAGATACCTAACAGTTGTGTTCTTGCTCTTCTATTCTGCAAATACACACACACACACACACACACACACACACACACACCAAGAGAATAGGGGATGATTAATAGCTTCATTGTCCTTGAGTGAAATCACTGCACGTTAAATAATTCCCCCAAAAGAATAAGCTTGGAAAAGAGGGCGCTCCATCCCACATTTTTCATCCCTCTCCTGTGCTTCTAACTTCTCATTGTGTCTCCAATGAATTGATCTATGAAATGTAGAGAAAAAGACTAAGGGGAGGAGAGGGGAACCCATGGTAAAAGCAAGCTTTCTTGTTTTGGGTGTGGTTCCCCCTCCCCCCCAAATACCAAACACACACTTTCTAGCTTTTGCACAATGATGTTAAACCACAGATAGATTCACTGCAGTTCAGAGAATTCCTGGAAAAAAAAGGGGGGGGTGAAATGGAAAAAGTGGGGGGAGGTGTCCAAGGGATTGAAATTAAATAAATAAACCAGAAGAGAAGTAATGTGAAGCAAATTAGAAACACTGATGGAGCTAAGCCTATAGCTCTGTCCCAATACCGTGATCTGCGTGCAAAAATACCCAATTACCAAGTTTCAAAAAAGAAATTGGTTGTGGATTTTATTTCTTGCTTTCTTTTTTTTTTCTTTCCTTTTTTTTCTTTCCTTTTTTTTTTCTTTCTTTTTTCTTTTTGGCTAGTCTGCTTGTTGTCAGTTAGCAGGGACGTGACCGGAATCCAAGCCTGTTTTCGCCTGGCTACTTGCTTGCCTTCTGCATTACTTGCAAATTCAGTTTGCGTGCATGAAGCCAAGCGGAAAGGAGAACGCAAAATGCATCTTACAAAACCCAACAAAGAGCGCAGAGGCAGCGTGTCTTACAGAGTTAAAAAGGAAAAAAAAAAATCTTGCCTGTGTTTGTGCATCCAGCTCTATCGTTGATTCTCACCAATAATGCTGCACACAGAGACATACAGAGATATTTGAGGCCGCCAGGCAATGAGCACTCCCAAGTTTCATGGCATTCTGCAGAAGTGCTCTTCTTTGGGATGCACTCAGGCTTTTCAGAAACAAACGATCAATGTGATTAAAATGGGGAGTGGGGAGAGAATCAGGCCATTCCCCATCATCATAAATAACCAGAGCCTCTGAAAGCCCTGGACCAGTTTCAAGATTATTGATGAAAATAATGACACCGTAATGTTTCCTTCATGTTTATCCTTTAGTTTGGGGAGAATGAATTCTCCTTCCTCTCCTCTGTTCTTCTCTTCTCTCCTTTCTGCCTTCCCCTTCTTTTCCTTTTCTCCATCTTCTTTCCTCTCTTTTGCTCCATCCTCTTTTCTCTCCTGTTCTTCTCTTTTCTCCTTTCTCCCTTTCTTTTTTCCTCTCCTTTCCTCCATCCTCTCCTCTGCTGATCTCTCTTTTCTTCATTCCCTTTCTTTTCCTTTCCTCCATCTCCTCTCCTCTCCTGTTCTTCTCCCCTCCCTTTCCCTTCTTTTCCTCTTCTATCATCTCTTCTCCTCTGTTCCATCTTCTTTCCTCTTCTTTTCTCCATCCTCTCTTCTCTCCAGTTCTTCTCGTCTCTCCTTTCTCCCTTCCCCTTCTTTCCTCTCCTCTCCTCCATCCTCTCTACTCCCTTGTTCTTCTCTTCCCTCCTTTCTTCCTTCTCCTTAATTTCCTTCCTTTCCTCTTCTCTCTTCTCTTGTCCTCTTTTCTCCTCTCCCCTCCTCTTGTCTCCTCTCTCCTCTCATCTTCTCTCCCCTCCTTTCCTTCCTCCCCTTCTTTTTCCTTCTCTTTTCTCTCCTTTCTTTTCTTCTCCTCTCCTCTTCTTTTCTGTCTCTTCCCTCTTCTCTCCTATCACCTCTGTTCTTTCATACCCTCTTTCTCTCCAAGCCCCCTCCCCCAACTCCTTTGCAAGTTTACAGATAAGGTATGCAAAAGAAAGTGTAGCTAGTAATTTATGGCTATGAATATAACATTAGGATAGTGTTTCACTGCGTACAAAGGGGAATTTTCTCTTCCTTGTGTAGACAGGTGTTCTTTTGCTCACTTCTGAATGGTAAATATTCAGCACTCATTAAAGTCCAGGGAAAGTTACGCTGTGGTTGGCCACAATGTGTAAGGCAAACTCGGGAAATTCACAAAAACACACACACACACACACACACACACACACAATTTTGCCGAAGATAGGAAAGGGCAAACCAGGATTGGGGTAAATCTCATTACATCTGCTCTAATCGCTTAGCAACACAAAGCCTTTTCTTGTATCAGGAGGGAGAGGCATTCATGGAGCCCTGACAAGCAGTATTCAGCTAGCATTAGTAAACCCCATAAATCAGAGGCTTCTATTGGGTGCCCGAGGACTTTTTAAAGCTGCGCTGGGCTAGCAGAGAGATACAAAACATAGAAACAGGGACGAGTGCATTCTTTTTCCACTCCCGTTTTCTGTTAGAAGAAGTGGTGTGTTGGGGAAGGAGGGAGAATTGTGACTTATAAGGTTGATTAACCAATATTAAATTACAACTTGAAAGTGATCTTTCTTCCTCTCTTCTTCCTTCCTTCCTTCTTTCCTTCCTTCCTTCCTCCCTCCCTCTCTCTCTCCCTCTTCCCATCCTTTCCTCCTTCCTTCCTTTCCTCCTTCCTTCCTTTCCTCCTTCCTTCCTTTCCTCCTTCCTTCCTTTCCTTCCTTTCCTTCCTTCCTTCCTTCCTTCCTTCCTTCCTTCCTTCCTTCCTTCCTTCCTTCCTTCCTTCCTTTCTTCCTTTCTTTCTTTCTTTCTTTCTTCTTTCTTTCTTTCTTTCTTTCTTTCTTTCTTTCTTTCTTTCTTTCTTTCTTTCTTTCTTTCTTTCTTTCTTTCTTTCTTTCTTTCTTTCTTTCTTTCTTTCTTTCTTTCTTTCCTGATCTGGGAAGGAAGCCTACAAATCATCGAATTGAGGCTTAAATGCTCCAACGAAAGGGGGATGGAGGGAGAGGGAGAGAGAGTGAGTGTGTGTGTGTGTGTGTGTGTGTGTGTTTTATATGTGTGTATATATGTGTATATATATATGTACATATATGTATGGAATATATGTATATATATTCCATAAATTAATCTCAGCCAAAGAATCCAGTATCAAACCAACATGGAGCTGAGGTGGTGGATGACATTAAAGCTACATATGTGTTTTCTTTGGTCACACTCTTAGATTGGGTAGGAGGAACTGTCTCAAGTTCAACCTAAGGAGTGGAACAGAGGTTCACCATAAATGAATGAATTAGCACAGATTCAGAGAACCAGTGGATAAGAGTGCAGGTCGACTTTAAGGCAAATACAATTTCCATTCTAATAATCTCATCTGCTCAAACTCAGGAGGGAACCAAGAAAGAAAGCTTTCTCCTCTCATTGGATTCATTAGGCTGATCACTGATCTTTGTAGCTAGACTGCCACACACCCCAGAACCTATCTTGGGACCCTAGAAAGTCTAAGATGGAAAGGATTTCAAAAATGTAATATTCCACCTCACCTCAATACTTATGATGTTTGCGATGTCCTATCTTGACAAAACCTAATGGAATAGGGAGAGAGTTGCACATTTGACAAGAATCCTGGAACTGGAATCATAGGACTTTTGTTCAAACCTGCCCTCTTACACTTTTATGATATTGGACAAGTTGATTCCCATAATTATGCTTTGTTTTCCTCATCTGCAAAGTGAAGGGGGTTGATCTAGACCTTGGACATCATCCTATATCTCTGATTAATCTTTTCGTACCAAAATTTAGAATGAGTGATCCAACCACACAGCTAATGCAGGAACAGAGATTCCAAATCAAGTTTCTGAACTACAAAGTCAATTAAGTTTCCACCTGTCCTGGGCAGAGATACTCATAGAAAATGAATTGAGATCAGGATAAGCTTTAGTAGGAGATACACTTTAGTTACTACTATCTAAATCCTAATCTCTTCCAATGGAAAGTAGTGGCTATAGTTGGGGGTCCAAGGCCTTAGGTGAAGGGGTTTGTGGGGATTAATAATGGAATGCAATTAAGCCCCTCTTTTTAAAAAATGTTATACATTAAGGCATTCATTAAATAATAACAAATGACATGTATATAGTGTAAAGCTGCTCTACATACATAAGCTCATCTGCATCTCATAAATCTATGACATTTAATACAGGTATTATTTAATATCCCCATTTTCTGGATAGGGAAAGAAAGTTTTTGAGAGGTGAGGCAATTTACTCAAGTCAATAGATTTTCATCTTTCTGGACTACTCACTGTTAGGAGTTGGCCATAACAAAGACAAAAGAGAAAGAATGAGAACCCTCAAAGAGCTTATATTTATAGGATTTGAACCCTGATTTTCCTGATCCCTAATCCAGCACTCTGTAGCTGAAAGATGATTCATTCAAAGGCTTGGGGGTCATCATTTAAGCCGGCAGCCCCCTATTCTTGCTTCTTTCCTACTCTCAATTTTTTTCAACGCCATCTATCTTGAAAGCGAGGTCCACTGCTCTCCAGAAACAGCTAATGACCAGATTTTCATCCTTCTTCTCTCCTAGCGAAACGAGGCTCCAGGAGCCGGATGAGCTCACTCAGAGCCCAGAATGTGAACGAAGGTGAGGGGCCAAGAAATCACATGGTAGATCCGGACGCAGGCGGGAGGGGTGGGTTGGATTCTTGTTTTAACAGTCGTTTTAAAGTAGAAAGAAGCACAAAGGTCTTGGCCCCGCTGCAGGTTGGAGTAATATTCCTTCTTTTGTAGGCAAGATCAGATTGCTACAAAGGGGGTTTTGTAGGTTAAGGGCAGGAAGCAAGTTGTATTGCAGAGCGGAGAGACCAGAGCGCGTGTCAAGCTTAATGATTTATTCAAACTATATACTATCCCAGCTGGTCCCCAGCTCTGATTGGCTGAAGGCATGCGTCCACTGTCAGCTGCGTGCGCCCAGGATCTTCGGTGAGCTAACTGGCCAGGGCAACAGCCCGGGCTACCTGACTCTGGAAGAGGTGGAGGGGAGAGCGAGGCTCCCTAGGAAAGAGGAGAAAAAAAGAGGAAGAGTTGAAGGAGGGAAGAGAGAGGGGAAAGGATGAAAGGAGAGAAAGAGAGATAAAATGGGAGGGAAGGAATCCAGAAAGAAAAAGAAGGAGAGACATGGGGAGAGGAAAAAAATGAGAGGGAGAAAAAAGAGAGCAAGGGGAGAGAGGAGAAAGAGCGAGACACAGAAAGACAGAGACAGACAGTAAGAGATAAACAGAGGAGAGAGACAGAGACAGGGACAGAAACAGAGAGGGGGGGAGGGAAGGAGAAGGAGAGAGAAAGGGAGAGGGAGAGGGGAGAGGGGAGAGGAAACAGAGACAGAGAGAAGAAAGACAGAGACAGAGACAGAGAGAGAGAGAGAGAGAGAGAGAGAGAGAGAGAGAGAGAGAGAGAGAGAGAGAGAGAGAGAGAGAGAGAGAGAGAGAGAGAGAGAGAGAGAGAGAGCAGGAAGAAAAAAAGGGAAAAGATGAAGTCAGATGAAGAAAGGAGGAAAGAGGAAAAAAGAAAGAGGGAAAGAAAAATAGGGAAGGAGGAGAAAAAGAAGGTAGAGGGTGAGAAAGGGAAGAGAAAGATGGGGATGGCAAGAAGGAGAAAGGGGAGGAAATGAGAGAAGAGGGAGAGAAATCAGAATGAAAACGAGATGGGGAGAAGAAAAAAGATAAAGGAGAAAGGAGAAGGATAGAGGGGCAGATAAAGAAATTGGGAGAGAGATGGGGTGAGAGAGGACAGACTGGGTAGAGTGTGAGGTAAAGTAGAACTAGCAAGACAGGAGAAAAGTGAAAGAGGACAGGAAAAAATGAATATATGTGAGCAGTAGGTGCTCTCTCTCTCAGAAGGCCAAATGTGAGATCATCAGCTGAAAGTAGAGCCCGAATAAAGCGAACCCCCAGGCACCGGGCACTGTACAAAGCTCCTTTTCAGGAGGCTCTGAGCCCACTGATGTCAGGAGGCAGCAGTAACTTGGGGAAGAGTCCAAGCATTGCTCCTTGAATGAGTCACTCTTGGTGAAGTGCATGGAGAGAGAGAGAGAGAGAGAGAGAGAGAGAGAGAGAGAGAGAGAGAGAGAGAGAGAGAGAGAGAGAGAGCGCAATAGAGAGAACAAACAGAGATAGAGAACGACAGAGAGATAGAGACAATAGAGACAGAGAGTTTGATGGGGACAAAAGACCACAACTTGCCAAAAGCAGAATCCCTTAGGTAACTGACTTGAGCCCAAAAGCTCAGAGCTCACTCTTGGCAGAACTATCCAAACCTAGTTACTACTACTGAGAGCTGCTTTGCTGCTTTGCCTTTAGCAATGTCTTTCTGAATTATAATTCTAGCACATTTTGTACTCTTTGCGCTCTCTGTCTCTCTCTCTGTCTCTCTCTGTCTCTCTCTGTCTCTGTCTCTGTCTCTGTCTCTCTCTCTCTCTCTCTCTCTCTCTCTCTCTCTCTCTCTCTCTCTCTCTCTCTCTCTCTCTCTTCCATCTCCTCCTTCATCCCCTTTAAATATTTTCCCTTTGCTTCCTCTCTTTGCCTCTTCTCCCTCTCCTGCTTCTTCCCCTCTTAGTCTCCCTCTTCTCTCCCTCTCCTTTTTGCACTTTCATGCTCCCCTTCGAAATCTTTTCTCTTTCCTCCCTTTCTCTTTCCCTCTTCTCCCTCTCCTGTTTCTCCTTTCTCTACTCTCTGCCTTTTCTTCCCCTCCCCTTTTCCCCCTCTCCCTTTTCTTTCTGTACCTTCTTCTTCCCCTTCTAAACCTTTTCTCGTTCCTCCCTCTCTCTCCCTCTTCTCCCTCACCTGCTTCTCCTTCCTTTACTCTCCCTCTCCCATTTCTTCTCCCCCTCTTCTCCCTCCTCTCCCTCTTCTTTCTGCACCTTCTTTCTTTCCTTTTTCTTCTGGCCCCCTCTCCTCCTCTTCCTACAGTGATCCCCAAATCTAGTCCAGTTAGATCGCAACTCCAGTCACGGAGTCCTTTGGAAAAGGGGAAGTGTGTGCATGTGGGGGTGGGGGGTGGGAGGTTTGAATGAAGGGCATCTTTTTTTTCAGTGTGTGTTTCAATACAAAGGGCTCCCAAACCTCCTCCTCCTACAAAAGGCAAACTGAGGGAAAGGGAGGGCAACGTTTGCATGGCTAGAATTCACAGGCTTGCTTTGGTTTTGTGTGTGTTCTGGGTTTTTTCCTGCATCAATTTTCAGAACACTGCTCCTAACTCCTTGCCAATGGCCAGAGGCAGAGCCGAACTCCTCGCTCCTGTGCCAGTCAGCCCTCCTCCCGCCTTCATGTCCCCCTTACCCAACTCCAAAGCCCAGTTATCATTTAACGGGGGGCAAAAACAGTTAGCCTGCTAGTGGAGTTGCCAGCGGAGCCTTTTGAGAAAAGGAGCCAGGCTAGACTTCTGATCAGACTCAAAGGTTAGTTAAAAGACAAAACCAGTTGAAGTCTTCATGAATAAGCTACATTTCAATGCCCCACTACTTTGTAATGCTGCTTGCCTAAGTCAGAATTTCACAGAAATGGCCCAGAAGAAAAGCGTGCACAATTAGGGGTCGCCTGTCAGAAAACATTAACGCCTTCCTCTCCCAGCCTGTCAAGCTCACTGAAAATAAAAACTGCCAAAGCGAATTGTACCCCCACCCTCTGACATGCTGGGGGAGGAGGGAGGCGAGGCTCCTCTCCACACTGCAGGGTCCATCTTGGGAGAAGGCAGGCTCGCTCAGGGGCAGCTTCAAGGCAAGACCCTCCTCCTTGGCCCCCTGGCCCCCTCCAGCCCCTGCCATTGTTTTGTGGGATGCTTCTAAGGGAGAGGGGCTGCACTGGACGGGTCTGGCCGAGATACTTCCAGACACCTCCAAACAACCTAGAATTCCTCTTGGGCACCTTATCCCAGTACAGTGAAAAGAATAAAATGAGGCACGTTTCCTGTTTTTAAATCCTGTTTCAAGGACTTGCTAACCTTGTGACCTTAAGAGGGTCCTTTAAATTCCCTAGACCTCAGTTTCCTCATCTGTAAATAAAGGGCTGGGACTAGGTGATTTCTGGGGCTTCTGGTCTAGATTTATGATTCTGCTTCAATCTTTTAGTACTTGAAAGACCTAGGGGAAGTCACTTCACCTTGAGACCTCAATTTCCTCATCTGTAAATAGAGGACTGGCACTAGGTGATTTCTGGGGCTTCTTCCTGGTCTAGATTTATGATTCTGCTTCAGTCTCTTAGTGCTTGGGTGACTTGGGGGGAAATCACTTCACCTTGAGACCTCAATTTCCTCATCTGTAAATAAAGGGCTGGGACTAGATGACTTCTAACGTTTCTTCCAGATCTCAATTTATGATACTGCTTCTATCTTGTAATCCTTGGGTGATCTAGCACAAGTCGCTTCAATTCATCTTTTAAATTTAGGCTTTGGATTGCATGGCCTGTGAGATCCCTTTCAGGTCTATGATCTTTTGTTCTTTTTTTTTAATTTTATAATTATAATTTTTTTGACAGTACATATGCATGAGTTTTTTTTTAACAACATTATCCCTTGTATTCATTTTTTCCAAATTTTCCCCTCCCTCCCTCTACTCCCTCCCCTAGATGACAGGCAATCCCATACATATTAAATGTGTTACAGTATAACTTAGATACAATACATGTGTGTAAATCCCATTTTCTTGTTGCATGTTAAGAATTGGATTCCAAAGGTATAAGTAACCTGGGTAGAAAGACAGTAGTGCAAACAGTTTACATTCAATCCCCAGTGTTCCTTCTCTGGGTGTAGCTGTTTCTGTCCATTATTGAATATGATCCTTTGTTCTTATGGACGGAGCTATAGATATAGGGATAGAAAGAAAAAGAAAGGAAGAAGGGAAGGAAGAAAGGAAGGAAGAAAGAAAAGAAAGAGAAAGAAAGAAAGAAAGAGAAAGAAAGAAAGAAAGAAAGAAAGAAAGAAAGAAAGAAAGAAAGAAAGAAAGAAAGAAAGAAAGAAAGAAAGAAAGAAAGAAAGAAAGAAAGAAAGAAAGAAAGAAAGAAAGAAAGGAAGGAAGGAAGGAAGGAAGGAAGGAAGGAAGGAAGGAAGGAAGGAAGGAAGGAAGGAAGGAAGGAAGGAAGGAAGGAAGGAAGGAAGGAAGGAAGGAAGGAAGGAAGGAAGGAAGAAAAAGAAAGGAAGAAAGGGAGAAAGGAAGAAAGGGAGAAAAGAAAGAAAGAAAAAAGAAAAAGAAAGGAAAAGAAAAAAGATTGATGAATAGATAGATAATAGATAAATAGATGAGTGTAAATATAAAAACAGATAAATAGATCCAATCTTGATTTAAAAAATGCTATAACTTGATTAAAAAAAGACTTCACTGTATCCCCTGAAATCTGTGCTTTCATTGGTATTATCTCCTTGACTTTCTTTGCATTTGATTCAACAAATATATATGAAGTATGTACAAATGCTGGTGCTGGAGACACAATATAGGCATGAAATAGGTTCTGTTCTCTAGGAACTGCTATAATGGTAATGGGGATTAAGGTGTGTTCAGGAAAGACTAGTACCTCTGAGGTAAGAGCTGCCAAGCCCTTTACAAGAATACGTTCCACCTTTGGTGTTCACCTGCTTCAACTAACTCTCATTTGTGGCTCCAAGAAGCTGTAGCATACATAGTGACCACATCCTGGCAAACCATTTCAGCAAATGGCCTATAAAGCAGGTTGAGGGTAACCAAAGGTCTCAAACCCTATGGTGAGTTGGGAGTATCTACCCCTAGTAAAGACTTCCCCTGATGAAAGGGATAAATGAGAACATTCTGTTCCAGTGGCCATACAGGCAGATGAAGGAGCACTTAGAGATTGGTTAGACATTGGAAACACCAAGGTTATCTACTGCATCACATTTCATCACTAGTCATTTTGATTCTGTCCTGCCACTGGACAGTACTGGCTTTAGAAGAATGAGAGAAATGAGGGAAGGAAGTGACTTGTTCCAGCTCTAAGTGTTTTAGTGTTCTCTTTCTGTCTGTCACTGTCTCTCTGTCTCTCTTCCCCCCCCCCCCATTCTCTCTCTCTCTCTGTATCTCTATTTCTGTAGCTTTCTGTGCCTCTCTGCCTCTCTGTGTGTGTGTCTTTTTGTCTCTCTGCTCTCTCTCTATCTTTCTGTCTCTTGGATCTCTCTCTCTCTCTCTCTCTCTCTCTCTCTCTCTCTCTCTCTCTCTCTCTCTCTCTCTCTCTCTCTCTCTCTTTCTCTCTCTCTCTCTGTTTCTTTCTCTGTCTCTCTCTGCCTCTCTCTCTCTCATAGCTATATGTATATACCTAGATATGTATATCTCTCAGCCTCTGTCTCTCTCCATCTCTCTCCCTCTCCCTCTATCTCTGTATCTTTGTCTCTGTGCCTCTGTGTCTCTGTTTGTCTGTGTCTCTTTCTCTCTCTGTGTCTATATATCTTTTTCTGTCTCTGTCCCTCTGTCTCTGTGTCTGTCTCTCCCTGTCTCCCTCTCCTCCCATTTATCAGTTTTTTCTCTGGAGGTAGATAACATCTTCCTTTATAGGTCTTTTGCAATTGATTTGAGTACTTATAATACTCAGAATAATTTAATCAATCACAGTTGTTTTTCGAATAATGTTGTTATTGCTATATGCACCATTCTCTTGGTTCTGATCATGTCACTCTTCATTATTGCATGCAAGCTTGATTTCTTGTATATGAGTTTTTAGACTTTATCATTTGAGAAAACTATGAGGATTGTTTTTTAAAATGTCTCTCTCTGTGCTCCTTCCTGCATTTTCCCAGAATTCTAGCACATGTATGTATACTCTCTATGCTTACTGTAAGTAGAGCAGGAGATTTTTTAAAAAAAGCTTCCTTTGAATCTTTCTAAATAGTGTTTTATTTTTCCCTTAGTGTCAAGAAAAATTTTAGCATTCATTTAAAAAAAGATTTTGAGTTCCAAATTTTTCTTCCCCCTCCCTTCCCTTCTCTCTTCTGAGGATAATAGGAATCAGCTTCCTTTGGATTTTGCATGAAAGCATGATCATGTCAGAAAGTGTCCAAAATAAAAAACAAAATTTCTCCTATTCTGATGACTAGGGGTATAAGATTAAATCATCTAACCTGGGGGTGTCTCGATTTCATCTTTTGTAAAATGGGGATGATAATACATAAACTCCTATGTTGTGAGAATCAATAGCCAATTTTTGTAAAGTATTTTTCAAATATTAAAACACTATATGAATTCTATGCTGATCATATGATGACACTGATAGAGAGGAGGGGATAAAAACTTAGTCACATCTCATTCTCACTTTACATTTGTACAAAGAGAAGGCTGGACTCTAATCTCAAAATATGGTCAGCTTAGGTTGGGCAGTCTATAGAAGGTTGGGTATAGAGTCAGGAAGAACTGAGTTCAAATCTTGCCTCCGACAAATCTTGCCTCTATGCGTATAACTTTTGGCAAGTCACCAAATTGAGTCTGACTTATCTTTATACATGGGGATAATAATAGTACCTACTTCCCAGAGTTCTCTGGGACTAATGTTCGTCATTATAGTGTATTGGAATCGATACATTTTGGTGCTGTTTTTATTCACACAGCTATCGTCCTGATGTGTACTTTCCTCTTGGTTCTGATTTTTTTCACTTTCATCAATTTCCTCCAAGTCTTTTTAGGATTCTCTGAAACTTTTATGTATTTCTTATAGTGGAATACTATCCTATTGCCACAATTTGTTTAGCCCTTCCCCAATCAACAGACACCAGATTTCCAATTTTCTGCTAATAGAAAGTGGTATTGCCAGTATTTTGTTATTACAGAGACTTTCTTCTGTCTTTGATCTTGATGGGGCTGTAGGCCTGAGAAGTATCACTTGGCCAAAGGTCTCCCAATCCTTCTAACTTTAATGACTGTGTTCTCATTTCTCCTCCCTGGCTCTGCTAAATTTCCTAAAAAAGCTTTCTACATAAAATGCCTCCCTTTCTTCACCACCCACTCTCTTCTAAGCCCCATGCATTCTGCTTTCTGCCTGTATCTTTCTACAGAAATTGCTCTCTCAGAAGTCACCAATGACCTCCTAATTGCCAAATCCAATATCCTCTTTTTTTTCTTTCTGACTTTTATGCAGCTATTGAACTTCCCCTTCTTGCATATTATTTTCTCCCTTCAATCTGAGACATCATGTCTCTTCTCAACCCTTTAGGTAGCTCCAGTTTCTGTCCTTCACTGCCCCCTGTCTGGAAGTTAAAGTGTAACTTACCCCAAATTCTCTCTTTGTCCTTTTTCTCTTTTTTCTTGTTAAGCTTTTCTTTGATAATCTTCTTCATACCCATGGCTTCACCAATGCCCTTTAGACAGATGAGTCCCAAATGCATCATGGTATAGTAAAAACGACCCTGCTTTTGGGATCAGAGAACTCTATTCAAATCCTGTCTCACCTTAACAATTCATTTTAGTTCTCTGAATCTCAGTTTCCTCATCTATAAAATTAAGGGGACAGCTTAGATAGTGTTCCTATGATCCTATAACGTCTTTGAGTCTCAGTTTTCTTTCTCTATAAAACAAGGGGGCTAGACTAGATAGATTTTGATGTCCCACACAACTCCATACCTCTGATTCTAAATGTGAATTTGATCATGAATCTGTTTAATAAGCATTGTCTAAAACATGCACTAAGCTTCTTCCTTTTCTTTTTCCGCAGTACAAATTTTCATGTAGTAGTTTTCCATCAATGACGAGGGTGATGATAATAACAACAATAATCTATATTACCCTTATTTCAATCTACATGACCCTTGAGGGATGAGGAGAAATCCCCATTTTGATGAAGCATGAAATTTGGATTTGATGAAAAAAAAAAGTAATTTCTGAGGGAATCTGCATTATCTATTATTATTATTCAGTCATGTCCAACTCTTCATGGCCCCATTTGGGTTTTTCTTTGCAAAGATACAGGAGTGGTTTGCCATTTCTTTCTCTAGCTCATTTTACAATGAAGAAATTGAGGCAGGCAGATTTGCCTAAAATCACACAGGTGGGAAGGGATTGAAGCCAGATTTGAACTCAAGATGAGTCTTTGTGACTCCAGGCCCAGAATTATACCTACTTGTCACCTAACTTCTTTATTGTATTGGCTACAGTAAGAATTAAATACTGCCATATGGCTCGGCTAGGATTGCTTCTACTTTCAGGTAACAATGCATAACAAGTATTGAGAAAACTTCCAAAAGAAAACTAAATCCACCTGTTCAAAAAATAAAGCTAGTCAAGAAGGAAAAGCTGAGACACATTAACAAGCCAAGAAACTCAGCCCCATCTTGAGGGCTTGGAAATTAGCTTTGAAGAGACGGTGGGATCTGTTTAATTGATTAGCCAATTCCCAATCATTATTCTTTTTGAAGTGGAGGGTGTCCTGTGCCTCTGAAGGGTGTCATTTGCTTACTTCCAGGGAGAGAGAGATGGTGAGTAGAATTTTCCCCAAATGTTGCCCTGCTAAAGTGTCTCCTCCTAGTCAATCATAGAATAAGAGATTTGTAATTGAAGAGAAGTCTTCTTCCTTCATTTTACGGGTAGGAAAATTGAGACCCAGAGAGAGGAAGTGATATAGGGTAATAGTAGTAGGAGCCAAGAAGTATCAATGTAGGTGCTAAGCAGTGCAACTTGGTATAGGGTGTTCACTCTGGAATCAGAAAGACCTGAGTTCAAATCCAACCTCAGACAGCTTCCTAGATGTTTATGATCCTGGACAAGCCTCTTCATCTCTATTTGCCTGTGTATCCTCAACTATAAAATGGGGATAATAACAGTACCTATTTTGCAAGGTTGTTACCAAGAACAAATAAGATAATATCTGTAAACTTAGCACATGCTAGGTGTTTAATAAATATTTATTCTATTCACACAAAGAATGACAAAAAAAAATCCTTGCTCTCAAGAAGCTAGCAGACTAATGGGGGAGACAACATATAAACAATTATATGAGACACTAATGCACTGTTGATGGAGTTGTGAAATGATCCAACCATTCAGGAGAGCAATTTGGAACTGTGCCCAAAAGGCTATAAAACTGAGCATACCCTTTGATCCAATACTGCCAAAGAAATCATAAAAGAGGGGAAAGGACCCCCAAGTGCTAAAATGTTTGGAGGAGCTCTTTTTGTGGTGGCAAAGAATTGGAAAATCAGTAGATACCCATCAGCTGGGGAATGGCTGAATAAGTTGTGGTATAGAAAAGTAATAGAATATTATCATTCTATAAAAAAATGATGAACAGGTTGATTTTAGAAAGGCCTGGAAAAATTTACAAGAACTGATGCTGAGCAAAACAAGCAGAACCAGGAAAACATTGGACACAGCAACAGCAAGAGTGTATGAAGATCAAGGTAGACTTGGTTCTTCTCAGCGGTTCAGTGATACAAGGCAATCCTAATAAAGTCTGGATGGAAAATGCCATCCACATACAAAGAGAGAACTATGGAGACTGAATGTAAATCGACACATGCTATGTTCACTTTTTTCTTTTTCTTCTGTTTTTCTTATTCTTTTTGTGATGTTTCTCTTTTGTTCTGATTTCTCTCTCCCAACATGATTTTAAGGAAATATGTGAAAAAGAATCTATATGTATAACCAAAAAAGTTGATTTTTTTACATGTAACTGGGTAAAATAAAAAAAATTATGAACAAATAGGACATAGAGGACAAATTGGGCATACTTTCAGATAGAAAGCCCTGAGATTAAGGAGGCCTGGAAAGATGTCTTACAGAAGGTGAAACTTCAACTGGTATGTAAAGGAAGGTTGATGCCATCTAGCTTGGTGAAGCTCACTTCACTTATGAAGAAGCTAGAGCATCAATGCCATACAAATAGCAGAATTTGAACTCAGATCCAGTGATTCTTAATCCAGGCCACTTCCCACTGCATCCAATCATGATGACTTATTTTCATTTTGTTTCTCTTCAAAGCTCATTCCCCAGTTCACTGAATTGAGCAGGTAGAGAAAAGACCTAGAGTTAGCCCAACCCTTCTCATTTTGCCGATGAAGAAATTGAGGCATGAAGATTTAGAAGTTTCCTACCTGTCCAAGGTGCCAGAGGCAGGATTTGAAAATCTGACTCCAACTGTAGAGCCTTTTCCACAGATGGTCTGTCACTCAGTTGCTCTTAAGGTTTTGGCAACTGAGATTTCCTAGCCATCGAACCTCATCCCTATAGGACACAGAGAATTCTGTACATTGTACTGAGAAGTAAACCAAGGAAAGGAGAGATTAGGAGATCTGTTAAGGGATAGATAACATACTAAAGGTACAACTCCAATTATTGGCTCAGGGCAACACATGCCATGAATTGTGGGTGCAAAGATAAAGTCCAGAACATCGTAATTAGTAGCATTATATAACCACATATATTGGGGTCTGTCTTTCTACTCACTCCTACTAAAGGTAGAACAGTAAAATGAATGTATTGAGGCCCTTTTGTTCTTCCCAGTCAATAAACATTATTAATCACCTACTATGTGGCAAGTACTGGGGGATACAATCAATAAACATTTATTAAGTACCTATTACTAGCCAAGCACTGGGGAATATAATCAATAGACATTATTAATTAACCACTATGTGCTAAGCACTAAGGGTTACAGTCAATAAACATTTATTAAGCACCTACTATGTTCTAAGCAGTATGTTTAAAGCACTGACAAGACAAAATGATTCCTGACCTAGAAAAGCTCACCATCTAATTGATTTTTCTCTGATCCTAAAAATTCACCTGAAGACCTATCAACCAGTCTCTGCTTCCTGTTTTGTGGTTTCTATCCTGGAGCTCTTGAACTTGCAATTCCTTTTCTAGAAAGTCATTCCCCTCCTTCTCTCTAACAAATTATGGCCATCTCCATTTTCAGAACTTAGCTCCAGCTAGCTCTTCTCTTGACAATTCCTTGTCTATCTGCTCACAAGATTTGCTAGCACAAGCCTTTTCCAATAGTCTTTGCAGAGGTTTCCCAGAAGCATACCCTTGCTTCCAGCTTAGCTCTGCACTTATTTATATTTTAACTGTATGTGCCTTTTTTTCAATTTACAAGCATTTATTTTCTTTCCTTACTCCCTTAACTATTGAAAGAAAAGTGGAAAAAGAAAATCTTTGAAATAAATAACAAGTATCAAGCAAAACAAATTTCCACATTGGTCATATCCAAAAACATAATCTCATTCTGGACCCTGAGACCATCACCTTCCTCATTAACAATCTTTGAGATTGTAGCTGATTTTTGCATTAATCAATGTTCTTAAGTCTTCCAAAGTTGTCTTTATAATTGTGTTTTTATCATGTATGTTCTTCCCAGGCTTTAAATTTATCTCTTTCAACATTACTTATGGTACAATAGTATTCCATTTCACCCTCTACCATCATTTGTTCAGCCATTCTTCAACTGATTAGGTATCCAAGCAAATGGATAAAGAGCTATCCCCGACAGGATGATAAGAATTCAAATTTTGCCTCCGATAGATACTGGTTGTATGACCTTCAGCATATTACTTAATATTTTTGTTACTGTCTCGAACAACTCTCAAAAATTATTATTTGGATTGGTAGTTATCTATTATTGGCTACACCAATGGAACCTTAGGGTTTTTTGGTTTATTTATTATTGCTTAAAGCACAGACATTGGCTGTGTGTCCATACTATATAGATTTCACCTGATAGCTCATAAAAACTTGGAAATGACTCTGACTTTCTGTAGACTAGGCAGGTCCTATGAAACCTTCAGATAAAGCAGAAAGAAATTAACTTTGGTCCCTGAGAATGAGGCAGGTGAAATTGCCCTTTTACTTCTCCACATTAGGTAGAACCCTGAGTTCAAGTACTGCCTTTTGATACTATGGACAAGTCACTTGATCCATCAGCCACTCTCTAAAAGTTTTAGAGTCAGCAAAGATGCTTTTTGACACCTTATATTTAGTAAAATTTATGTTTAATAAATGCTCATTGAATAGAACCTTATTCCTATTTCTCTATATATCTTCAATGATAAAAAGCCTAGAAGCCACTAGATTACAGAAGACTTCTAGGCTTCAAGCTGCAACACGTAATAGCTAGCAATTGTAATGTGCTTTTATCTCACCTGAATCTTACAACAACCCTGTGAGGTAAGTGCTACTGTTTCTCCCTATTTTACAGATTGGAAAATGGAGTTGAAGTGTCTTGTTTAGGGTCACATAGCTAGTGAGTTTCTGAGGCAACATTCAAACTCAAGCTCTTCCTCACCTCAATGACCAGAAAAAGGTTCATGCAGGAATAATAGAGTCATCTCAAAGGATGTCAAAAGCTAAATCAGAGGGAAAAACTATGGAAGGATGGAGACAAAGGCTGGTATCTCCTATGATACTATAAGCTATAGCAGAGTGGACAGAGAAAGAAAGGACTTTGAGATTTCATCTCTCTCCTTTCAAATTTTACTCCCAAACTTTGCTTCTATGCCTTGACCTCTTTACCTAGTGAGTTTATGCCTGACTTTGGATAGTGCCATGAGACCATTAATTCAATTCTAGCCTCCAATACTCAGTACAATGAAAAGACAATGGACGTGGGTTCAAATCCTACTTCTGATTTTTATTGTCACTGTGTGACCTCTGCCTCAGTTTCCTCATCTGTAAAATGATAAAATTGAATTAGCTGGCTCCTAATGTCCCTTTCAGTTTTAAATCTATTAATTTATATAATCTGTAAAGCACCACCCATGACACTTTACATCCCAGGGCCTCCATTTTCTCGTTGATAAAATTAGGGTCTTGATTAGATGACCTCTCTGGATTCTCTCTAAAAGTGAGTCAGTCACATTTGGGAAAAAAACATTGTCTTTTAGGTTCTCAAAGGCATCCCTCCAATCTGGGGTCTTTAGTTTCTCATTGGTAAAATTAGGGTCTGAATTAAATGACCTCTCCAGATTCTCTCTAAAAGTGAGTCAGTCACATTTGGGAAAAACACTGTCTTTCAGGTTCTCATAGAGACAATGGGAATGGATGGAAAGCATAGAGAAACGGAAAGAACATTAGCTATGGTCCTAGAAGACCTGAATCTGAGGCTCTGACGTTTACCAGCTGTTTGGGATTTGGGAAATTTACTTAGTTTCTCTGAATCTCAGTTGCTTTATCAATTAAGCAAAAATAAATAATGCTTGTACATGGAATCATGTATAATCTATAATTACAGAAGCTTTAGAAATGGGAGTTTTTAGGTAAAGGAGAAGAAAAGCTTTATTTGATTCAGCATTTAAAAAAAGATCTACTGGTATAGAATCTCTCTCTACTTTAGGTCCCATAGTCCAGGCAAATATTACACAATTAATATCTGTTTCTCGATTGTTGTTGTTCAGTTATTTCTTGAGTTATGTCCCACTTTTTGAGACTTCCATTTTTGAGTTTTCATGGCAAAGATACCTGAATGTTTGCTATTTCCTTCTCTAGCTCATTTTACAGATGAGGAAACTGAGGCAGAGGTAAGTGACTTGCCCAAGGTCACACAGCTGCTCTGACCTGATTTGGTCTCATGCCGAGTCTTCCTGACCAAGGCCAGTGTTTTATGCACTATGGCACCACTTAGCTGCCTGTTGATCAACTATACACATTTCAAAATGGACCCTCCTTTACTACAGATCTCCTCTGATGCCTTATTGTAATATCTGAGTGACCTGTGTCCAAAACAGAACAAGCTTTGGGTAGGTCCTACCAATGAAAAAAGCTATGAATGTGGGTCCAGTGGTGAACTCTGTGTCTGTGTCCACTGTCCAAAGAGCAATTTGACCAAATTCAGAGACGCACGATAATAGAGGGCCTGAAGGTGGATGATTTTGAGACTGAATATTCCTGAGTCTCACCATCTATCCACTGCTATATTCTTAATACTTTGGGGTCTTTCATCCTCCCTGCATCTGAACTTCCTTTTGCTTTTTGTTTGTTTTTTTTTATTATTTATTTATTATTTATTTTATTTTATTTTATTTTAATTTTTACAAAAATTTTATGCATAGGTAATTTTCCAGTATTAACAATTGCAAAACCTTTTGTTCCAACTTTTCCCCTCCTTCCCCCCTCTCCCTCCCCCAGATGGCAGGTTGACCAATACATGTTAAATATGTTAAAGTTTAAGTTAAATACAATATAAGTATACATGTCCAAACAGTTATTTTGCGGTACAAAAAGAATTGGACTTTGAAACAATGTACAGTTAGCCTGTGAAGGAAATCCAAAATGCAGGCAGACAAAAATAGAGGGATTGGGAATTCTATGTAGTGGTTCATACTCATCTCCCAGAGTTCTTTCGCTGAGTGTAGCTGGTTCAGTTCATTACTGCTCTATTGGAACTGATTTGGTTCATCTCATTGTTGAAGACGACCTCATCCATCATTCGATCATCATATAGTATTGTTGTTGAAGTATATAATGATCTCCTGGTCCTGCTCATTTCACTCAGCATCAGTTCATGTAAGTCTCTCCAAGCCTTTCTGAAATCATCCAGTTGGTCATTTCTGACAGAACAATAATATTCCATAATATTCACATACTATAATTTATTCAGCCATTCTCCTGCTGATGGGCATCCACTCAGTTTCCAGTTTCTGGCCACTACAAAGAGGGCTGCCACTTTTGTTTGTTTTTTAACACTTGTTTCTCCCCAGTTAGAGTATAACTTTCCTGAGAGTAGGAAAGTTATTTTTTGCCTTTCTTTGTATCACTTAATAACATTTTGTAACACTCAATAAATGCTTGTTGGCTAGTTAACTGACCAAATCTAACCTCAGATGCTCACCGGCTTTATGATTCTAGGCAAGTCATTTAAATTCACTCAGTCACAGTTTCTTCATGGATAAGATGAGGATGTTGGGACTGGTTGTTTTTCAGCTCTAAATTTTATCAAAGAGCAAGCTGAGGCTCAGAAGTAAGCTGTTTTCCCAGAATTACACAAATAGCAAGTAGCAGAGCTAAGATTTGAAACCAGGTCCTCCAGAGCCAGGATTCATTTCATTCTTTATACTGTACACCTTAGGTTCTTAATAGACGTTTGTTGAAATCGGTAAAATCGATTCCTTTTTATTTAATCCGATCACATCCAGCCAGAGTTCCCCACACAAAGGAACAATTTGGGGTGCATGTTTGGGGGAATTCTAAACGGTTCAGAGCTTGCATATAGCAGTCATTTAATAAATGTTCGTCGAATTAAAATGAACCCGAAAGCCTGACTCCCAGAGTGCATAAAGAGAAAGCTTTTTCTTCCCGCATAAGGCTCTTGGATGAAGTCCCATCACATTGACAAATAGGGCATCGCATTTTAGCTTGTAATTATCATTAATTTCATCACTGTGTTGAAACGACTATCATACTGTTACATATTTAATTATTGGTTTCATTTGGAAAGGGTTTAAAATGCAAGATTGGGGAATGAAGTGGTTTGGAAGGCTCCTTGATTATGCACAAGTTTAAAGAGCCCAGCCTTATTCTATTGCAGGTTGCCTCCAACAGTCTGCCAATACACAAGATGCTTTGTAAAATGTGTCCCCATCTCTTCTGTAGAGCCATTCTTGATTTAGCACGTCCCATCAGAGGGATTCGGTTTGTAGGATGAGTCCTGGGGTGCTGAAGCCTTCTTTCTGTTTATTCTCTTTGTTATCTTCCATGGGGATGAAAATGCATATTTCTGCATTTCAAGAAATCCTTTTCTTTGAAAAAGGGTGTCAGGGTACCACAGGTGTAAGGAAACTCCCTAGACCCTCAAACCCAGTTGTTAGAAAGCTGTGTGTCCTATTCATTTTCATTCAATTCATATATTTTTTTTTATTTTGTCCTGGAAGCCACCCCCATCCCTCTTTTAAAGAAAATCCATTCACTATTTTTTTAAAAAGAAAATTTATACAAATTCAATGTGTGTGTGTGGGTTTTGGGTGGGCTGTGGAAATTGATTTACGAGTCATCCACTTTTCTCTTTTCTTGCCATCTCTCGCTTGAGTGGTTTGTAGGCCCTGGCCCTTTCTTTCACTCAAGGAGAATAAGGTTGTCTATGGAGGAGGTCAGCATTTCAAATTGGCAAGGTTCAACTTCACAAATGACATAGAACTGACAAGAAAAGAGAGAGGTTTGGAGGTCATGGACTGCATGGGTCTCGCTTAGGATTTCTGCTTTGTGATGGGTCCGGGCACCAAAATGAATTAAATAACCGACTTAAGGACTATTGAGAGACGACTGAATGCAAATCAAAGATAAGGAGAAGTTTTCTTTCCTAAAAGGGGAATGATTTTTTTTTTCTTTCCTCTCTCCAGTCCATATCTACACAGGCAAGGTCTGCATGTTAAACATGATTTAGCTGGCATTATGCTCCATGGCCTTTCATCAGGTTTCTGCAGCGATTGCCTATCTTGGCCTATGATTAATGATCTGCTGTGCAATTTGGAGACCATAATGACTCGACAATCCACACACAAACTATACAGTCACATTCCTTTTACAGATTTGCCAAGCTGTTACCAAGGGGCCCCGAGTCTGAGCCGGATTGCTGGAGAGATAGCAGTGCATTTCGGCAAATGCCGTTCCCGGCCCTTATCTTGCCCAGAAGTCTGATGGGCAGCGGGCTTATTTACAAAATCCCAAGCCCAGATTTTCCTGGCTCTTTATTTCAGCCTGATTATTTAAAAAAAGAAAACACCTCAGATTATTTTTTTAAGAGAAAGAAAAGATTTTGGTACATGGTCTCTGAGCGATTGTGCGGACAAAATACTTTGTTTCCCAATTTTAAATTGAGTTCATTGAGACCTAATGCTATTGATGAGACACAAAAGGAGAGAATGATTTTTCGAAAGGGAGGGGAAAAAATTGCTGGCATAAAGAAAAGTGGGAGCCCTTCAGGGGATGTTTTTGACTGTGGATTTGAATTCATTTAGAAAAATGTACCTGTGTGCTTTAGTGGAAAAGCTTCAGCTTACAGGACAAGAGACTGGGGCTGGGAGCAAGTCCCTTCCCTGCTGTGGGCCTCAGTATCTGGCTTTGTAAAATGAAGAAATCAAATGGGGTGATCTCTAAATTGCCTTCCAGATAAAAAAAAATGCATTCTTCTTTGATTAGGCTGCCGTGTTCTTTGGTATTAGCCCCAAAGCCAACATGGCTGCAGACTTTTCCAGGAAAGATTAATATAAAGATTTCTATTAATAGTCAACTATAGCGTTTCCAAGTGACCTTTGATTTCTGTTTTAATTTCTAAGAAAGAATTGTCTGGGTTGGATTTTTAAAGATAAGATGAAAGTCAAGAGGTTTCCAAAAAAGCATTGCAACCCTGTGACCTATAAATCAATTCTGGACCATTTGGACAATTAACAGATGGATGCTTTGGCTGGAATTCCAAACACTGGACAATGCCATTTGCATGTCTTTTTTTCACCCTTTGTGTTAAACTATTTTAAAGCCAAGGTCGCAGCATGGCAGAACCTCTGTAGTCTACAGAGGAACACAAAGGTGAAAGAAATTTTATCTTATGTGAACTTGGGTTAAAATCGGTTTGGTTCATTTGGATTTAGCAGTTAAGTGCTAGCATAAGGTAAGACAAACCATAAGTTAGGAAAGCAATCTGTGAATGTGTCTGTCTCTCTGTTTCTCTGTCTCTGTCTGTTTCTCTGTATGTGTGTCTGTCTCTGTCTCTCTCTTTCTTTCTTTGTCTCTGTTTCTCTCTGTGTCTCTATCTCCCTGCTTCTGTCTCTGCTTCTCTCTGTGTGTGACTTTGTGTGTTTCTATCTGTCTTTCTCTGTCTCTGAGTTTCTTTATGTGTGTGTCTCTGTCTCTATCTCTCTTTGTTTCTCTCTCTCTGTCTCTCAGTGTATGTCTCTCTCTGTCTTTCTGTGTATGTCTCTATCTCTGTCTCTCTATTTGTCTCTCTGTGCTGTCTCTCTCTTTCTCTCTTTTTTTCTCTCTCTTTGTCTGTCTGTCTCTGTCTCTCTGCCTGTCTATGCTTCTCTCTCACTGCTTCTCAGTGTGTGACAGTGTCTCTCTGTTTCTGTCTTTTTTTTTCTCTCTGTATCTCTCTATATATCTCTGTCTGTCTCTGTTTTTCTTTCTCTTTCAGTCTCTCTTTCCTCTTCCCTCATTTCTTCCTTTCCCCCTTTCTCTTTCTATTACACCTTCTTCCTTTTCTCTTGTCTTTTCTCTCTTTTCTGATATTTATAGATATTTTTTTCTGATATTGTGACTGGGTAAGTCACTTAACCTCTCAGTGTCCCTGGCAACTTTTTACTACTCAGAGAAAGCAATGATCTGCATGGGTAAAGGAAGTTTTTTATAGAGAGCTTCTTATCCAGTGAAGTTTTGGGTCCTATCCAAACAAACAAACAAACAAACTCCATTGAAGCAGCCAAGTCTCTCTTCCTAGAGCTCAGGATTGGTTCAGAGAAATTCAGATTGGAATCCTGCCTCTGACATTTATCTCCCAGCTGTGTGACCCTTGACAAATTATTTAATCACCCTCAGTCCCCACTTATTCACTTGTAACATAGGCACAAAAATATCTGGGACACTGATTTCTCAGGGTTCATTGAGGGAAAAAAATCTCATAAGATATTATGAATTTTTTAAAAAGCTGATTAAGATTGACAATACATAAAAAGGTGAATAGAAACTTTTAAATAATAAAGAAGGTATTTTCCCCAAATTGGATAGCATTTATTTTATTATGTTCAAAACCTAGAATGTTTTGCTTTATTTTTGTTATACTTTTGGGTAGGCTTTTTTGTATGATATTAAAAATCATTTTGGGGCTTCTCATTTTTCTTTCCTATGAGGTTGCTTATCATTATTTCATTATTATTTATAGATCATTATTGATAGAAATAAATTTTCTAACTCCCACCCAACCACATGCTTCCCAAATTGTTTTCCATGCCTGCTTCTGGACTTTCTCTGTCTTATAAATGCCTGTTCCAAAATGTGCTTCTTAGAACTGGAGACATCAGGATCAGAGAGAGAATTATCAGGGACATTGTTGCTGATCCAGTCTAACCCTATCATTTTACTGAGAGGTTAAGTGACTTACCCAAGATCATTCTGCTAGTAATGTCCAAAGCTGGATGTGAACCCAATTCTCTGACTCCATATTCACTGCTCTTTCTACTGCTTCATTTTTACCAGGGTAGGCTACCATGGTGGGACTCGCACTATTAATAAGAGTTCTATTATAATACCATAGCTTCCTTGCTTCAAATCTGACCCCTTCTCTAAAGTGCTACTAAATTGATATTCCTAAAGGAATGATATCATGACCAAATTACTCCTATTCTGATATTTTTACCAATAATGAGTTATGAAAGCCAATGAAATAATGGTAGGCAATTTCACAGGTAAGAAAAATAAAAAGTCCCCCAAAAGCCCCAATATGATTTTTTAAAATCATACCAAAAAAAAAAAAAAAAACCGAATTCAAAGCTCCCTATTATCTCTAAAGTGAAATACACATTTCCACTGTTTGGCATTTAAAGTCTTTGAAACTTCATTCCAATTTACTTTTCCAAAATTATTATAACATTTATCCTCTGAACTAGAGTCAGTCAGGCTGAGTTTCTTGATATTCCCAACACACAAAAGTCTACCTTTTTCTTCTGTTTTATACAAGTTGTTCCCCCCAGTGACTGGGATATTCTCCCTTTACCTCTACTTCTTAGAAATCTTTTAAAGCTAAATTGTTTAAGGATCAGGAAATGCCATTGGTTCTTGAGAAATTTGTGGAAAATGATCATGATGGGGACAAAGAAAAAGAGGAAGGAAGGTAGGAAGGAAGGAAGGAAGGAAGGAAAGGAAAGGAAAGGAAAGGAAAGGAAAGGAAAGGAAAGGAAAGGAAAGGAAAGGAAAGGAAAGGAAAGGAAAGGAAAGGAAAGGAAAGGAAAGGAAAGGAAAGGAAAGGAAAGGAAAGGAAAGGAAAGGAAAGGAAAGGAAAGGAAAGGAAGGAGGGAAGGACAGAGAAAAAAGAAAGAAAGAAAGAGAGAAAGAGAGAAAGAGAGAAAGAGAGAAAGAAAGAAAGAAAGAAAGAGAAAGAGAGAAAGAAAGAGAAAGAGAGAAAGAAAGAGAAAGAGAGAAAGGAAGAAAGAAAGAAAGAAAGGAAGAAAGAGAAAGAAAAAAAGGAAAGGAAAGGAGGGAAAGAAAAAAGGAGGGAGGGAAGGACAGAGAAAAAAGAAAGAGAGAAAGAAAGGAAGAAAGAAAGGAAGAAAGAAAGGAAGAGAGGAAGAGAGGGAGGGAAGGGGAGGAAGGGAGGGAAGGAGAGAGAGAGGGAGAGGAAGGAAGGGAGGGAGGGAGGGAGGGAGGGGGAGGAAGGAAAGGAGGGAGGAAGGGAAAGAAATAAGGAAGGAAGGAAAAAGAAGGAAAGAAAAAGAAGAGCATTAATAAAATTTTAAATAATAGCTTTTTATTTTCCAAATACATGCAAAGATATTTTTCAATATTCACCCTTGCAAAACCTTGTGTTCGAAGTTCTTGCCCCTCTCTCTTTCCCCCACTTCCTCCCCTAGACACCAAGTAATCCAATACATATAAACATTTGCCATCCCTTTATACCTATTTCCACATTTATCATACTGCACAAGAAAATCAGCTCAAGAAAGAAAAAAAATTATAAAGAAAAAAAAGCAAACAAACAACAAAAAAGCAAAAATACTATGTTGTGATCCACACTCAGTCCCCACAGTCCTCTCTCTGGGTGCAGAAGGCTCTCTCCATCACAAGTCTATTGGAATTGGCCTGAATCACTTCATTCTTGAAAAGAGACATATCCATCACTATTGATCATCACACAATTTTGTTGTTGCTCTGTACAATGTTCTCTTGGTTCTGCTCACTTCACTCAGCATCAGTTCATATAAATCTCTCCAGGCTCCTCTGAAACCACCTTGTTGATTGTTTCTTACAGAACAATAATATTCCATAACATTCTTATACCATAACTTATTCAACCATTCCCCAACAGATGGGCTTCCACTCAATTTCCTTGCCACTATAAAAAGAGCTGCCACAAACATTTTTGGACATATGGCTCCTTTCTCCCTATTTATGATCTCTTTGGGATACAGGTCCAATAGAACCACTGCTGGATCAAAGGGTTTGCATAATTTGATAGCTCTTTGGACATAGTTCCAAATTGTTCTCCAGAATGGTTGGATCTGTTCACAACTCCACTAACAATGTATTGGTGTTCCAGTTTTCCCACATACCTTCCAACATTTATCATTATTTTTCCTGTCATCTTAGTCAATTTGAGATGTGCATAGTGGCACCTCAGAGTTGTCTTAATTTGCATTTCTTTAATCAATAGCGATTTAGAGTGTTTTTAATGAAATTTTTAATATGCAAAAGAGAACAGAAGATCAGAGGAGGAATATCAACAAAGTAGGGCAGTTTGGATACTATTCTGTTCAATTTCATAGAAACCTAAAATAAACCATATGTAACCAAGTTGACAATTTCATTTCTAGACGTTTTTGGTTTTTTTAATAAAAATAAATAAATAAATAAATAAACCTTAGCTGGTGCATTGCCTCCTACAGAAGACCTTTTCTGATACTCTCAGCTGCTAGTCCTTCTTCCTCAATTTAATTTGAATTTCTTTGGTTTTATATTAACTTCCATTTGGGGGAAAAGCACAGATCAGTCATATAAGACCCTCTTTCACTTAGGAGAATATATAACACAGTATAAAGCACCAATTTTCTAGCAAGGAAACCTCGTGTATAAGTCCTACTTTTGTCCTACACACTAGCCATGTGACTTTGGACAAGTCATTTAAAATCTCAGTTCTTTTAGATACCTCTCTAAGAGTATAAGTTTGAGAGAGAGTGCTGATCTATATTGATAGAATGAGCTTCCTCATCCTGGAATTAGACCTCTTATTTAGAAAAACATCACATGGGGCAGCTAGGTGGCGCAGTGGATAGAGCACCAGCCCTGAATTCAGGAGGACCAGAGTTCAAATTTGGTCTCAGACACTTAACACTTCCTAACTGTGTGACCCTGGGCAAGTCACTTAATCCCAGCCTTGGGGGAAAAAAAAAGAAAAAGAAAAACATCACATTTATGTTTTGTAATTACTTATATATATATATATATATATATATAATATAATACAATATAAATAATATAACAACAGTAAATAACAATATACAATACCATAATAAGCAATACAATATACCAGAATATAATGTATAATATAAAGTGTTATATAATGGGATATGATATATGCTATGATACAATTTGATATATGATATGATATGAAACAATACAATATACTATAATGTTTCCCCCAATAGAACACAAGGACCACAGGGGAAGAGATTTTGCCATTTTTGTCTTTATATCATCAGTATCAACACATTATCAAGCACACAGAAGATGTTTGACAAATGATTGTTGATTTGAGGCAACATATAATACTAAGACAATATTTCACCATTACATCTATTTAACAATCTTTCTCTTGAATATTTATGGAAATATCATATTTGTTCTCATGTTTGGCAAGGGACAGAGGCTGGATTTGGAAGGAAAGAGTTTCACATCCCAGCTCTGACACTTACCACTGAGGTACCTTTGGGCAAATTTTTTGGATGAATTTCTGTAAATGAATTTTTTCATTTATCAAATGAAAGGGTAAAATAAGATGGCTTCTGAGGTGCCTTACAGGTCTGGACCAATGATGCAAAATTGTTTTTCTTTCATTTTCAGAGAGAAAAATGGTAGTTTGAGCAAATTTGATATTCTTTATCTGAGTCACTTTTGATGCAGAAATAAAAAAGCTGCGTTTAAAAACTAATCAAAAAAGGCAGTTTGAGGGCACGAGACAGACGACAAGATGGAGCAGACAACTAGAACAGATAGAGCTATCTCATGTGTCTGACAGGCAACATACTCTTCGATGACTTTCTACATACTCCTTTGCTTCAGATGATCAGCCAGCACCTTCATTACATTTCTTAGGGAATCACATTAATGTTGGCATTGATTTAAACTGGTATGGACAGCTACCTGGAAAGAAGGTTAGAAGGCAGAATCATTGTCTCTCTTCTCCATGTACACCTTGACTATCTTGCCAACCTCAATATATTGGAGGAACCAGAGACAAGGGCTCTCCATTGGTCATGGCCAAGGCAGGAATGATAGGTGTCCTTGGCTTTCTGGGTCTGCTGCTAGAAACCAAGTCATCCTCCCATGTATTGTCTGACTAGTGACAGAGTGAAAAGGATGGAGAGGATATGGTCCATTTGTCTCAACACAAAGCAAGGTTTGACATCAGTTGTCAATTTCAGAGATGCCAAGAGGTTTCAGTCCAATGTACTGTAGCCAGATGATGATGATCTCCTGTGTTCAACCTAGCTCCAATATGCTGATTGATTCATCATACAAGGTCAGAGTAACACTGAACTAAAACCACTAAAACACAGTGGTTCCCAAACTTCTGTTTTCACTATCTTTATACTATTAAAATTATTGAGTTTTTGTTTATGTGGGTTATATTTAAATATATTTAATGATAAATACAAACTAATAATGAATTTGTAGACCCTCTTAAAGGATTTCAGAGCCCCCCCCCGGGATTCTTTGAACCACACTTTGAAAACCACTGATCTAAGGAACTGTGATCCCCTTGAGTCTGATGTGTTAGAGAAAGACCTATGAGGAAGGATTTGCCCAGAAATGCTGAAGATAACACTGGGTTTGATTTAAAGGTTAAAGGGTCCTTAGCGTTCACATCTCCTCTCGTTTTATAAGTAAGGAAACTAAGGCAGGCAGAGAGTTAGTGACTTGCCCAGGATCATACAAAGATGATCACAGGATCATAGATCTACACTTGGAAAGTACCTCAAAGATCACTCAATTCAATGTTCATTTTACAAATGAGAAAATTGAGACCCAGAGATATGAAATGAATTAAAGTCGCATAATGATAGAGGCAAGATTCAAACCTAAGCCCCCTGCCACTAAATCCAGGGCTCTTTCTTGATCAGGCTCGTGTCAAAAAACAGAAACAAAAACATCTCTTTTTTAATAATAGCTTTTTAATTTTCAAAATATATACAAAGATAAGTTTTCAACAAAACTTGTAAAACCTCATGGTCCAAATTTTTCTCCCTCCCTTCCCTCTCCTCCCTCCCATAGACAGCAAGTAATCCAATATAGGTTAAATATGTTCAACCTTCTAAACATATTTTCACATTTATCATGCTGCACAAGAAAAATCAGATCAAAAAGGAAAAAAAGAAAAGAAAAAGGAAAAAAGTGAGAAAGAAGAAAAGCAAGCAAACAACAAAAAGGTGAAAATACTCTGTTGTGATCCACATTCAGTCCCCACAGTTTTCTCTCTGGATGCAGATGGCTCTCTCCATCACAAGTCTATTGGAACTGACCCGAATCATCTCGTTGAAAAGAACCACATCCATCAGAGTTGATTACCACATAACCTTGTTAAAAACATCTCTTTTCTTAGGGTCCAGGGAACTCTTTCTCTCAGTGATGTCAACAGTTGCCAAGGATACAATTCTTTATTTCTATGCAGATAATGCTCAGACTTACATATAGTCTTAGCATCTCTCCTAAATACTCCCCATCCCTCTGAGTTGAGCATCTGACACAGAGTCCCATAGACATCTCAAACTCCAAACATCTAGAATTGACATGATGATCTCCCTTAATCCCTCGCCTCCTTAAAATTTCCCTCTTCTCTATGTGTCTGAACAAAACTATAAACTTCTCTGTTTATCTTATCAAGTATTTTACAACATGACTCCAATCCATTTTTTTCCCAGCATTCTTTTACAATGTTCCTCTTCCTGTGATTTATGGACAAGCTAAATTGATTGCCTCTGTTCTTCACATAAAACACTTCCATTTCCTATCTCCATGCTTGATCTCTGACAGTGTCCCACAACTGGAATGCTCTCGCTCATCTTAGAATGAATCCCTCTCCTTCATGACTCAGCTCAAATACTACTTTCTACATGAAACTACTACCCTCCCATATTACCTTATATGTATTCTTTACATGTTTAGCCCATCTATAATTTCTTCTTAATTTCCTTGTATTTAACTACCATGTGTTTATTGACATTCATTCTCTTCCTATTTATTGTGTCAAGGCAGGAGTGATGGAGAGCTGACCTTGGAGCCAGGAAGGTGGGTTCAGTTCCACCTCAGTCTGTGTAATTCCAAACCCCACAGTGCTTTAAGTAACTCTCTAAGACTACAAATTTTAGAGAAAATGGCCCTGGTTTCAGATTTGTTGTGGGACCCTAGTTATGTGACCATAGGCAAGTCAGTTAACTACTGTTTGACTCAGTTTCCCCATCTGGAAATAGGGAAATAATAACATCTACCTCCCAGGATTGTTTTGAAGATCAAATGAAATAATATTTTAAAAGTTCTTTGCAAGCCTTAAATCACTATATAAATGTTAAGTCCTATTTTTATTATATCACAACACCTAATCTTATTTAAATGTATTCTGTACATCTTTCGCTCTGTATATGTATGTTTACAAGGTATGGGAATACTTCATTTCATTTCCCTTTGCAGATAATGGATTTTTAAAAATAAATGGAAGGTTTATGGTAACTTTATTAATGACTAATAATTAATAAAGCCAACTGATAACCCTATAATGACCTCTAGGTTTTCTTTCTTTCTTTTTTTTTTTTTACAACTTAATTTCAATTATACCTCATATATAATAATCTCTCTCTTGTCATACTATTGGTTGTTCCTTTTGCCTAGGGAACTCCTTTCTAATCTTCACTTTTTAAACTCCCTAGTTTCCAGAAAGGCTCATTTCAAGCACCACCTACATGAAGCCTCCCTTGACCCCACAAACTGACACATACTGGCTATATTACCCTGGATCACCTAATTTTTAAGCATTCTAGTTTTTTTTTTCCCCTCCTTCCCCCCCACTCCCTCCCCTAGATGGAAGGTAGTACAATACATGTTAAACATGTTAAAATATATGTTAAATCAAATACATGTATACATATTTATACAGTTATATTGCTGCATAAGAAAAATAGAATCAAGAAAGAAAGAAAAACCTGAGAAGGAAAAACAAAATGCAAGCAAACATCAACAGAAAGCGTGAAAATGCTATGTTGTGGTCCATGCTCAGTTCCCACAGGCCTCTCTGGATATAGATGGCTCTCTTCATCACTGAAAAATTGAAACTGGCTTGAATCATCTCATTGTTGAAGTAAGCCCTGTCCATCAGAATTGATTATCATATAATCTTATTGTTGCCTTGTATAATGATCTCCTGGTTCTGCTCATTTAACTCAGCATCAGTTCCTGTAAGCCTCTGCAGGTCTCTCTGAAATCATCCTGATAATTGCTTCTTACAGAACAATAATACTCCATAACATTGATATACCATAATTAATTCATCCATTCTCCAATTGATGAGCATCCATTCAGTTTCCAGTTTTTAGCCATTACAAAAAGAGCTGCCACAAATATTTTTGCACATGTAGGTCCCTTTCCCTTCTTTAAGATCTCTTTGGGATATAAGCCCAGTAGAAACACTGTTGGGTCAAAGGGTATGCACAGTTTGATAACTTTTTGAGCATAGTTCCAAATTGCTCTCCAGAATAGTCGGATCCATTCACAATTCCACCAACTATGCATCAGTGTCCCAGTTTTCCCACATCCCCTCCAACATCCCGCATTATCTTTTTCTGTCATTTTAGCCAATCTGACCAGTGTGTAGTGGTATTTGAGTTGTCTTAATTTGCATTTCTCTGATCAATAGTGATTTAGAGCGCCTTTTCACATTATTAGAAGTGGTTTTAATTTCATCTGAAAATTGTCTGTTCATATCCTTTGACCATTTATCAATTGAAGAATGGTTTGAATTCTTATAAATTTGTGTTAATTCTCTATATATTTTAGAAATGGGTCTCTAGGTTTTCAACTAAAAGCAAGAGTCAATTAATGCAACAAACTTTACTGTTGTCTTATTTTGAGAATTTGCCACAGACACCCTAGCTTTCAGCATCCTGATCAGTTAGCAACCATCAACACTGAAACAAGACATTCTACCAATAAAAATACTATGACTTATTGAACATTTAGATGATGGTTAGCATTTTTTAGAAATAAAGTATTTTTAATTAAGGTATATACATTGTTTTCTTTGAAATGATACTACTTCACACATAATAGACTACAGTATAGTTTAAATACAACTGAACAACCAAAAAAAGTCATGTGACTCACTTTATTGCAATATTCATTTTATTTCTGTATTCTGGAACTGAGCCCACAACATCTCCAAAGTATAACTATAGAATCTAAGTTTCTTGACAGTAAAGATTATTTTATTCTTTGTACTTCTTTTCCCAACTCCTAGCCCAGAACCAGAAACATAGCATTTGGTGAAATTGGATCGACTGTCCTACCATTTTTCCTATTCAGCCATGTTCACCATCTCTTCTTTGACTCTTCCTCTTGTTGACCCATTAGATATGAACCCAAACAATTGCTAAATTTTGTCTATTCTAATTTCCCACACTACCTTACAACCATTCTTGTCTCCTTTCACACAGCTACATGCCCTCTCCCAACCTGAGTCCCTCTGCTTCATAGAAAGGGACCCCTCACATAACCATATCCCTCCCCATCATAGAATGTTAGAGGAGAAAGGGACCTTCAAGAGAATGACATTCAACCCCACCCCCCCTTTTTTTTTCAAACAAAGAAACTTAGAAAGGAAACAATTTATTGAAGTCACACAGCAAGGCAGTAACAGAAGTGGATAATTTCTATAGAATTAGGACACCCCAAAGATCAGGGATTTTGATCTTCACTTATTATGGGGGAGACTGAAGCTCAAAAAGGGGAGATGATTTGCTTTGAGTTCCACAGCAAGCAGGAGATGGATCTGGGACTCCTCCACCCCATATCTTCTGATTCCTCAGCCAGTGTTCTTTCTGTCAGGGCATACTGCTTGGCACATCCCTGAAAAGTCTGACTTCCTACCCCAACCTCATCTCTAACACCCCCTCCCCTTGACTACAACTCCATTGTGAATTTCTAAAATTAGAATCACTCTTCTGGAATGAAACATAGCATCTCCTGGAGTCCCTGTTGGCAAAACTTCAAGGACTATAGAAATGCAATGCTGAGGTGAGGGCAGGGGGAGGGCTCAGTGTCACACATTAAGCTATTAGCATCCATTAACACCTTATCACCATTAACACCTGGTCCTAGTCATTTGGTGGTTATTTGCATGGCAGCAATTTAGCTGGACCCTGAGGGAGTGAGGTACATTTTGATGGTGACTACAGAAAGAATGGAGCACAACTTGAGAGGACAAGCAGTCTATGTGAGCATATTTGGGGGCTTTAAATGGGAAATATAAAGACAGTGATACTTATATACTACTTTAAACTTTGTTTAGTCATTTTTCAGTCACCTCCAACTCTTTGCGACCCCCCTGAGAGTTTTCTTGGCAAAGATTCCATGGTGGTTTGTCATTTTCTTCTCCAGCTACTTTATAGATGAGGAAATGGAGGCAAATAGGGTTAAAAAGAAAATATAAACATATATACATCTATACAGATGTATATCTATATCTATATATATATATATATAGATATAGATATAGATATAGATATAAAATATAAAATAAAATAGAATTGCCTAGGGTCAAACAGCTGTGTGACAGCAAACATAGTGTCTGAGGGCAGACTGAATTTATGAAGCTGAATCTTCCTGATCAAGGCCCAGCTAGATAGTCCAGTGGGTAGAACACTGGCCTTGGTCAGGAAGACTTATCTTCGCAAATACAGTTATTTACTCTTTCAGGTTACAGAATTATTTGAAAACTTCAGGTGTTTCTGTCAGGAGGCAAGCATGGCATAGAAAATGGAGGGCTGAGCTTGGAGGCAGAAAAAATCTAAACTGAAAGCTCTCAGTCACTGATTCTGTGGTTTTGTGACCCTAAACAAGGTATTTATATATGTGGACTGTCTCATCACTGTGAGGCTCATTTGAGCTAAAGGAGGAAAAGAAAGAATTTTGTAACCCTAGAATAACACTTTAATTGAGAGGTAGCTACTGCTTTCATTATTGCATTGGAAAGACTAGTAATGACATCATGATACTGAAATCAATTTGTGCTGCATCTGATTGTGGCTGATAAGATCATTATGAGTTTGGAAGGTTCTATCACGAGTCTCACTCAAATAGTCCTTCCATTTGGATGGAAATGTCTCTAACTTTGTGCATCTCACTTTTCTTTAGAGCTACCGATTTTGAGCTATGGGCACATTGTAAGTATATAATAAATGTTCTCTCTGTCTCTCTCTGTGTTTCTGTATCTGTGTCTGTGCCTGTGTCTGTGTCTCTCTGTCTCTCTGTTTCTGTTTCTCTCTGGCTCTCCATTACATGGAAAACAAATTTACTGTGTGCTTAATAAAGTTTATCATTCATTTGCTTATTCTTTCAACAACTCTATGTTTGTCTGTCTGTCTGTCTCTATCATCTGTCTGTCTTCCTATCCATTTAGTCCAATCCCTTCATTCTGGAGTTGAAGAAATGGAGCCCCACAGAGGCTGTGAGTAGCCTAAGATCATGAAAGTTACAGAGGTAAGACTTGATCCCAAGACCTCTGATTCTAATTCAACCCTCTTGCCAACATTCTATGCTTTTCCTCATTTGTGGTTCAAATAAGATATAGAAAGCTTTTGAAAATCTTAAATGATATCTGTGATAGCTATTCCTATAGATTGTAAACTGCTCAAGTGTAGAGATTAATTTATTTTATGTCATCTTTCTATCCTATCTACCTATATAATTTGTTGTATGTTGTAGCTTCTAAATAAATGGTTATTGAAAAAATAAGCAAATAAATGATAAAGCATTTATGAAGCACATAGTTAACTGTGTTCCATGCCATATACTAAGTGCCAGTCATACAAATGAATAAATGAAAAAAATTATTAAGCACTTAATAGGTACCAGGAATCCATCTAATCATAGGAGATACAGATGAATAAATATAGCAATTAACATTTTATTAAGCACTTACTATGTGCCAGAAAATGTGGTAAGTGATGGGCATGCAAATGAATGAGTGAAAAAACTGAAAGAATATTTATTCACTATTATGCCAAGTGCTGGAGGGTGCAAATGGAATTGATAATAGGAAGAGAAGGTGACCAATTAGGGTAATATTGTGTGGTACTGGAGAGAAAATGAATTTGGGGTCAGAAGCATCCAAATACAGCTTCAGATACTGGCTAGATGACTCTTTACTTCATTAGGCTATCATTTCCTGAAAAGATAGACTTAAACAGTTCCAAACCTGTGATCCTGTAAAGAAGAAGGTATTGAAGAGTTTGACCAGTATCTAGGTGGCAGAAATGTGAAATGTCTAGCAGAAATTTGTGAAATGGGGAGAAACTGTTTCTTTTCTTTAGCATTTCTTTAGCATCATCTAATTGAATCACTCAAAAGTGAGATGACATCATTGGCAATGAAGTCTTAGAGCACAAACAATTGACCAGTTGACTGGTATCCACTCAGAATAAGAAGCTGAAGCAATGATAGTAATTGCAGAGAGGCATTTTCACAATTAGAATTAACCCAACATTCATTGGTCTGATCTGAAGTTAGAGTTCCCTGGATATTTTCATGGGGAGGTTGGAGGTTCCAAGTAGCTACTATAGCTATTTGTTTAAGGATGTTGTTCTTTTTCAGATGTTGCATGGACTAGCTAGACAAGAACCAAGCTCCTTTTCATTTCAGACACTCCCTGAGTGAGTCCATGATAAACTTCTCATCAGAGGAAGGCAACCTTAGGATTCCAAAGCCAACTATTCTTCAGGGAAGGAGTAGATGATATAATGAGTCCATCAATAGAGAGGACAGACGAACTATATGAAGGCAACTTAAAATGGCACGGGTTTCTAGGGACACCCATAGGTGTCAAAATGATAAGCTTAGTGGTTGGTAATCAGAAATGATGCCAAAAACAGCTGGGTCAAGTCTCAGAAACTTAGTATTTTTAACAAAGACTTTGTTTTAAAAATATGTCTCAATGATGAAATAATTAACTGAATGGTAGCACTTCAAGAGACTTTTTAGCTTATTTATTCCAATACCTTCACTTTGTTAATTAGAGGTGGAAGATCTAGTTTGGAGTAAAAATACTTGGAGAAGCCACGAAATGCAGGAACAGATATAATAAAAGAAGAAATAAACTTGTTCTTGGTCCCAGAGGGAAGATCCAAGAAGAGTAGACAGAAGTTGGAAAGGAAGAAATTTCAGCTTAATGGATCATAAGATTTTTGATTCAGAGTTGGAAAGGACCTCAGAGACCATTAAGCCCAGAACCCCTCATTTAGGATGAGGCAAAGTGAAATGGCTCCTTTCCAAGGTAGTGGATTTCCTTTGAGTGGAAATCTTCAAAAAAAAAGGCTGGATGATAACTTATCAGGTGTGGTTTCTGAAGACTCACCAATTGTGATTAATAATATATAATATATATATAATGAATGGAATACATTGTTCATACAATGTATGGAAAAAATATAGGTTAAGCAATTTTTAAGCAACACCTACACATATAAATAGCATTTGTTTTAGAAATATCATCTTTTTATCCTTTTTTTTAAACTTTAATCCAAATCTTAAAAAAGAAACATCATCTTTCTGAAAAAGATGGACATATTTATGCGTATATGTATGTGTATATATACATGTATGTATCTAACATTTAATACATGTGTGTGTGAAATATAGAGGGTCAAATGATCTCATTTTGGAAAATTAAGTGACTGATAGTTGTGTCTATCTTAGGGTGCTGTGCAAGTGAACAAGGTACTAGCTACTCCCTCTTTCTGGCTCCCACCCTTGAAGACAGGCCATTGTTTTTTAGCTTCTACTTTTAGATTCCTTTCCATCATGACTGGTTTCCAGTCTCTTGGCTCTTCCTTTTGGGGAAAGGGTTTTCCTTTCAAACCTGCCACCAAGTGTCTTAAAAAAAAAAAAACATTTTCTATAGGCTCTCTTTCCATTTCTCTACCAAAAATGCCAAGGCAAAGTCCAACAATTACTAAAAAACAAATCTTTCCTTCTTTCTTTATTTTATCCTTATTACTACTCCCTCCACTAACACTAATAATACACACAGACAAACTAGTAATTTATCTCAGAGAAACTTTGAAAAAGAAAACAAAACCAGCAAGAAAGAGGAATAAGAAAACTAGTTCATTTCTCTCCAAAAAAAGAGAGAGGTAAAGAATGACAAAATAGGGACTTGTTAATTCTGTTGTCAGCTGCATGAATAGCTTCAGCTTTTACATTAGTATCGTGTGATTTTTGGGTCACCAGGATGTGATCTTTCATTTAAAGTCCAAGGTATATCTCCCCCACCTTAAAATTTCTTTAGGATGGAGGTGACTAATTCTATATAGATTAAAATGGCAGCATACCTAGGTTCCCAGTGTTTTCACTCCCCTCTCTCATAGGATTATTTTAGTCCCCCTCTGTCTAATCTCATTCCTTTCACAGGACTTTGCCTCTCACCCTTAGGATGAGACAGAAGTCAATCTGTTAGTTATAAGGTTATAGCTCTACATGGGCTAAAGTGGATGAATACTGGGGAACTTCTATTCTTTAGAATACTAGCCCCCATTATTCTGTATCCATCTATCTATTTATCTATATCTGATTATATATTTATATATATTCTTATATATATCTGCATTTTATATATTTATATATATATGTGTGTATGTATATATATAAATATATATATGTGTGTATGTGTATATATATATATATACATATATATATATATATAATCTGCTTAAACTTGTGATTTCATCTGGATAGGACACCCCCAGAATAGAAATTCCTCAGCAAACGTCTATAACTCAAAGTGTTAAAGAATTCCCTGGGGCACTGAGAAATTAAGAGGCTGACTACAGGGTCAAACAACCAGCTTGTGTCATAGGCAGGGCTTCTGGTGTCTGTCTTCCTCATTTTCAGTCTTCCTTTCTCTGTGCCCTTCTATATGTATGTGTACATGTATATGTTTATGTGTGTATATGTATCCATGTAAACATATATCTACATGAAAAGCATATATTTATATTCATTCATTTCCTTGTTAAACACATACACATATGCTTATACACACATATACACTTACATGCATAGAGAGTAACTATGAATACTTTATAACTTCAAAGATCTAAAAGTTCATCAATCCATATTGTAATCTCTTTCATGACCTTTGAGAGATTCTCTAGACTAAATGAATAAATAAATCAATGAATAAATAGATTGACAGAAAGAAGAAAGAAAGAAGGAAAGAAGGAAAGAAAGAAGGAAGGAAAGTAGTAGATAGATGGCTAGCTATATAAATGGATCATCTTGTGGTCAACTTTGTGATAGTCTTTATAAATCAAGCTAAATTGAACATACCTACCCATCACCAAATGCATTTTTATTTTATATCTCCCCTCTGTATCTCTGCCTGTTTGCTCTCTCTGTTCTGTCCTTTTCTCTCTTCATTCTCCCCTCCTTTTTTTCTTTTTCTGACACAGTTCCACTCTTACTCTTTATTTCCTTCTTTTTTGTCTCTGCTCTGTGCATTAAAAATGTTTAAATGGCCTTTTGGGGGGCATCACTATTTTTAATTCCCCTGTCATCCCTCACTCTCCTTTGTTCCCAATTAAAAACTAAAGAAGGAAAAACCCAAAATAACGAATACAGTAAACAGACAACGGATATCCACACAAACTATCCAAAACTGCCTTTTTCGGATCCTTGAGTCCATCACCTAGACTGACTGATACTGCCTCCTTTCCCTATTCCCTAACTTCCTCGATTATTTTTAGAAATCTTTGTTTGATCCTTCTTTGCTTTCTCTTATCTTATGTACACGTATTATGTCTCCGACCTGGGTCAAAAGGTCCTTGAAATAGGTATAGGCAGCGTACGTACTCCATTGTTGTCCTCATGGTTGACCAATGAATTGACCAGATTTCTTAAATTTTTCCAAGCTCTTGTTCTTTATATTTTTTTGTCTAATAGTTTTCCTACTTTCATTTACTTTACTTTGCATCAATTCATAAAACCTAGGATTTTCTGAAATTGTCCTTTCCATTACTTCTAGCATAATAATATTCCATTTCGGCCTGGAGAAGGATAAGAGCTGGAGGAGATTCAGAGCCAGGATTCAAGAAGAAAGACTCTGCATTGCATCAGGCTTGACGGGGCTCTCTGCAGGAAGGGAAGTCACTTCTAAGGACAAGAGTTAACAGCAACTGCCTGGAGACAACGGTTCACTACAGGAAGAAGAATCTGTCTGAGAGATTTGAGTAGACACAGCAGATCTCTTCCCAGAGAGCGATCCAGCAGCTTCTGGAGACGACAGCTCGATACATTTGGCCTTCCCCTCAGATTCCATTGCTTTTTTTTTCTTTTTTCCACCCTTTTTTAGCTTTTAATATTTCTTTCAGATTCAAGAAGCTTGTTTGAATTATAGTTCTTCTCTCCCTGGGATTACTTTTGCTTTCCTATCCCTAACCCATTGAGTTTGATAGATTTCCAAACCATACTAACTGTGTGTGTGTGTGTGTGTGTGTGTGTGTGTGTGTGTGTGTGTGTGTGTCTAAGGGTATGTTATACATATACATTTTACCCTTTTTGCTTGGTTCAGACAACAATGAGGTTCATCTGATACCTGCTTCCATCATATATATATATATATATATATATATATATATATATATATATATATATATACATTTACTCTTTATGTATCCCAATTACAAGTAATAGAAATATCTATTCTACTTTTCTTCCCTTCTAACTTAGTGTTCTCTAGTTGGCCTAACTTTTTCACTCTTCAAAACTTCAGAATAGAATTAATTTACCCACAATGCCCTCTGTTTTTCTTATTTAACACTGAAACTGAAGAAAACTTTTTCTGCTTTAAAATGTTATGAACCTATCATCATACAGCTCTTTCTAATTGCTCAAACCAATTTACTTTTCTAGATTTCTCTTGATTTGTGTTTCTTTTTTAAAGTTCCTAGAATCTTCCACTGCAGGGATCTTTCAATAAAGAGAACATGGAACTTATACATACATAGATTATGCAAAGAAATAGAATGTAAGGTCCTTGGAAGCAGGGGCAGTGTTATCTTTTCTTTGCACACTTGGAATTGCTACAGAATCTTGCACAGAGTAGGTGTTATCAGACATACATTGTAAAGAACATCGGGTCTAGAATCAGAGGACCTGAATTTAAATCTCATCTCTGATTCTTCCAAACATTGTGACATGTAAATCACTTAGTCTCCCTCAACTTGTTTTTTCTCGTCTATAAAATGAAAGGTTTGAACTAGATGACCTCTGAGGTATCTCCCAGCCTGAAGTCTATGATACTTTGAAATATTTGTTGAAATGAACCACTTTCAGCATCCTATGATTTGCAACTTTCATTGCTCACTGTTCAACTACAACTATGTAAAAACATGTGTGCTCACCTTTGTGTAACATCTCCTGCATCAGATGGTGTTCCCAGCAAGCTTCCCTCCCTGGGTAAGGTTGTCTGGGCTCCAGTGGGCTGCCTGAGAAGCTGCAGGCCTTCTGACATGCTGCTTATTAGCCCTGAACGAGCCAGTACAATGTCTGACCTGCAGAGGCTCTGCCATTCTGCATTTGTTCCAAGTCATCACATGTGCTGGGTCCCTATTACAGGCTGGCTGGAGTTACTGAGTGAAAGGCAAAGTGTCTCTCAAAGAATTCCCTTCTGCTCTTTTTTTCAGGTGCCCATTCTGCAGTCCATGTTTAATAGGCCTTTAAGACATTTGTATGGCTTTCGACCAGCACTGAAAGGGGGAGTAAAGAGAGACTAAACAGTGTCAGACCCCAGTGATTGCTCATTTGGAAATTAACCCTGCCATCCTCCATCTCAGTCATTTGTTTCTCTCCATTCCTCCATTCCTTATTCTCTGTGTCCCACACATGCATTCATTCCCCATTTGCATCTTAGGATCTTGTTCCCCTCATTGGTAATGCCTCTAAGACCACTATTTTAAATATATATATTCTTCCTCCCCTCTCTAACCAATTCCCACTTATCAGTTCTCCTACCTACTCCCATTTCCAAATCCTACAACCATGAATCAAAACCAAATCAAATCTGCCATTGTTCCTGGATAGGGTGTGCCAATTCTACTTCCCTACAATTCATCCAAAATGCCTGTAATTTTCAGAACTAAATAAAGCTCCTTTCCCTACTTGCCACTCACTCTTTTAGTTTTGTTTCCATCCTACAAGTTGAAAACTGAAGAATATTCCTTCAAGTTTCCTTCCTGCCCTCACTTTCTTGTAATGGAACAGATTTTTGTGCTATCTGAATACTCAGGGATCATAAAACTCACATCTATGATCTTTATTCCTTCTTTCCCAAACATCAAAACAGTTTGCACTGGACAGCTCCATAGAGAGGATCAAATGTTCACTAAGGTAAAAATGAGAGGGAAAAACAATCAATGACTTCAGGCAGAGGACATGAGTTCAAGTCCTACTTATGAAGTCTATTAAACTTCCCAGGGCTTGATTTGTTTTTTATGTAAGGTAAGGAGGTTCACTCAATGGTGTCTAAGGTCCCTTCTCGATCTAAGTCTAAGGTCGTGTGATAATAACTTCAGTTTCTTCACTTGTAAAAACGAAAGGCCTACGTATGGCCTCTGAGGCCCTTCCCAGTTCTATGTCTAGAACCCTAAAAATCATTTTTACCATTGCTAATATGGGGGAGTTTGGAATTTAAGGTTTCTTAATAATGGATCTTGCCATCCACCTATTTCATAAATGGATGTAGCTACAGACCACAGCTTTCAAGAGAAAGAATGCTGGATTGGGAAACAAGGCTTCTATCAGTTTCTCTACCAGCCATCTATATGACCTTGAACAATTCAGGATACCTCTAGAATGTCTTTATTCTTCATTTGTAGAAATGAGGATTTTGGATTATGATAATATAATATATTCTTCTAACGTTCTAGGATCCTTATGTTTTTAAAGCATTTGTTTTCCCCAATGGTGGTGGCGGGGAATGGTTCATGGACCTCTTTGGCATCCTATTCAAACCTATGGATCCTTTTCAATAATATTTATAAATGCATGAAATAAGCATATGTTATAAAGGAAAACATTTCTATTGATTTACAATTTACATAATTTACAATTATATATACATATATAGATTATCTATTTATCCCTATGGTACCATACATGCAAATGTATGAAACCTCAAGCTCTTCCCTTGGGATAGATGTGTAAAACAAAACAGAATGAACAAAACAAAGAACCAGACTCTCAGCTGTTTTGTTTTTGTTGTTTGTTTTTTGATATTACTGTTTTCCTAAATCAGTTGTTAAATTTCTTGTAGACTTTAACCAGAGAAGAACTACACAGGAGAGTACAACAAATATTAAGTGGTTTTCGTAAAACATGGATCTGATCAGATCACTACCATATTCAATAAACCTTTTTGGTTCTGTGTTACCTTCAGGGACAAGTACAAATGCTGAGAAGATGGCTCCTATCCTCCTTTCCTTATTTTGAGTTACTCTTTTCCAGGCACTCTGTGCTTGGGTAAATTGGCTTCTTCACAGCTCCTTCTTCAAATACAAAGCCCTATGGATTTGCACTGAATGTTTCCATTCCTGGATTGTCCTTGCTTTTCCATTCTTAGAATCCCTAATTTCTTCCAAAACTCAGAACAAGGGATACCTCTTACCTGAGCCCTTCCTTCATCCTACACTTTCTAAATACCACACACAAAAAATTGGCCTTGTATTTATTTCTTTTATATAAATGTGTACATGTGCATTGTCTCTCTCTTGATAGACTGAAACTCCTTGAAGGCAGGAGCTGTACCACTTCTGTAGACTCACATCTAACAGTGCTTGGCACACAGTAGATGCCTAATAAGAAAATGCTTGTTGATTGACTTTATCCATTCTATATTAGTGTGAACAAACCTAGATACACCTTGTTAACAGTCATCTTTCATGAGTATCACATAGAAGTATACCAGAGGCCAACTAATAGGTAATGTAATAGAAGATGGGTTTGTAGATGGGATTCAGGGACAAAATACACAAGAGAAAGATTACCTCAAGGATCTGTGAGTTTGTCCCTCTACCTATGGAGTTCATAAACCTGCTACATTTTAGAATGTGGTCTTTAAGTCTTTTTATGGCTTTCATTCCCCTTTACCTTTCTTTTCTTAACTTGCCTCCTTCCTTTTCCCTTCTCTCTTCCTTATTTTAATTTTTCTTTTTCCTTCCTTCCTTCCTTCCTTCCTTCCTTCCTTCCTTCCTTCCTTCCTTCCTTCCTTTCTTCCTCCCTCCCTCCTTTCCTTCCTTTCCTTCCTTTCCTTCCTTCCTTCCTTCCCTCTCTCTTTCTTTCTTTTTTTTTCCTTACTTCCTACCTTCCTTCATATCTCTCTCTCTCTCTCTCTCTCTCTCTCTCTCTCTCTCTCTCTCTCTCTCTCTCTCTCTCTGTTCCAGGGAAGCAGTGAGAGGTACAGATTATAAATGTGCATAAAAATAATTTTAAAAGACTTGCTACTTTCTAGGAGATCAAAGGATATAAATAAAAACAGGATTTCAAGGTACCTCATAGTGGCTATTGCAGGCCACTCTAGATTCATTTTCAGGTTTTTTTCTTCCTCACTGACCCTCCTAACCTTGTTTTCATCTTTTTTGGCTCCCTAGATTTCAACTCTTATTTCCTCTGTTATTAGAATGACCCTGAGTTCTACAAAACATTTCTCGATCCATTCATGGAAATGTGAGTTTTACCCCTCAAAAGACACTTCCTGCCTGAGGCCCCTCTTGATCCTCTCAGCTGTTAAACTATAACTATGATTTTGTATGTAGTTAAATGTGCATATAGATCATAGCTCTAGAACTGGAAGAGCCCCACAGCTCATCTTATCCAACCCCCTCATTTTTCAGAGGAGGAAACTGAGGTCCAAAGAGACAAATGACTTGTCCAGTGTCACACAAGCAATAATCATCTGAGGAGGGATTTGAACTCAGATCTTCTGACCCCAGAGTCAATTCTCATTCCGTCACAGCATACTTCCTCTTCTGTCATCTCTCCTTGTAGAACTTAAGATTCTTCAGAGGAGAAACTGCTTTGATTATATCTTTTAAGCCATTTATGTACCCTGGGAGTCTAAAACAGTACTAGACACATAGTAGATATTCATTAAAGCTTACTGACTGGTTGCAGCATGGAGTGACCTTGCTACCTTGTTGACTATAACAGTGGAGTTTCCATTCTGCCAGATCCACTAGTCAGTCAGGAACACATATTATTAATCACCTATTATGTGCCAGTCACTGTGGTAAGCAGTGGAGACACAAAGAAAGGCACACAATTTCCTGATCTTGTAGAGCTTATATTCCCTGGTAAACAACTGGGTTCATAAATGTTGTCTAGAGTAAGGCTTCTTAAACTGTGGATTGACCCCATAAGGGGTTGTGTAACTGAATGTGAGGATCACAGACTTTTTTTTATTTATTATCAGTAAATGTTTCCTTTATATACCTATTTTATATATCTGGAATCAGATTTCTCAAGCAAAAGGGAGTTTCAAGTGGAAGCCCTGCTACAAAGAGTAGAAGGAAAGTGATAGGAAGGGGAGAGGTTCAGGATCTAGGGGCTGCCGAGCCAGAAAGACTCCAAATTTGGGCCCAGCAATAAGCCCTAGTGCTTCACCTCTGCATAACCAGCTGTACTCATGGCCAGAAGGCTGCCGGTCCTGAGTGATCACATTTTTGGCCACAGAAATTCACAAAGACTGATGAGATGGATCGTGCCCTACATTGGTTCGTGAGGTGCCCACATGTAGGAACTCTCAGAGGATTTTGAACAAATAGGGATCTTAGATCATCTGGCTCAATGTCCAGCGTCCAATGGGAAAAGCATTGGCATCGGGGTCAGAAGCCTGGCACAAAATAAGCATTTAGTACATGGTGGCTGCTTCTAAAGGCCCTTTCCATGCTGGGTATTCTGTCTCAAGAGATAGAAAGCTCATGATAGCTTTGAATGGAAGATGGGGGAATTATGACTGGAGTTAAGAGGGCTTGAAATCCAGCTCTTGCCTTTTCCTAGCCACTTTCAGCAAGTCTCTCTCAGCCCTGCTTTTTGTTTTGTAAAAGGGGTAGAGGGAGAAGGGTCGGCGAATATGGAGGTAGATTATACAGAAGGGATGAAAGTAGAAGCTGAGGTCAGTGATAGATGGGAGTTTTGAATTTGAAGAGAGGAAGGCACCAAGGCTTGGGGAGGGCCTTCACTTGGAGAAGGGGAACCCAATTATAGCGCAGAACCCAAATATACTTGGGTTTTGAATGAATCAAGGTTTTTTTGGGGGGGTGGTCAGAAGGAAAAGAGGGTCTGTAGAGAGGGGGGGATGGGTTAGCGAAGGGGATGTGCATGTCGAGTCCTGAAGGTCTGAATTAACAGGTGAAAAGAGCTACTAGGATGCAGAAGGGGGTCTGACCGTGTGTGGGGAAGGTAAACCAAGTCACGGGGTCGGGGATGGAGTGTCTCGAAAGTGGAAGGGGATGGAGAGGGAAGGGGAAATGGGCCAGTTGCCGTGGTTTGGGGGGGGCTGGGCCAGCAGCCTCGGGGAGCTAGCGTTCGGGGCTCCCGTCTCTCTCTCCCCCTCCCTGCCTCCGCGCCCGCGCCCGCCGCCGCCTCCCAGGACCCGGCCGCAGCACGCGTTTGGGGAGCCCGGGGAACTGTGGCCGCCCCAGGGAGAGGCGTTAGCGGCCTCGGCGGCGGCCGGGCTTCGGCGTTGCTAGGGGCTACCTGGTAACGGGCCACAATAGGCCCTTTGGGAGAATCCAGGGCAAACAGTGACCGTGGTAATGGGGTGGGCTTCGGGGAGCCCCCGGGCCTGCCAGCGCGGCCCCTCCTCCGCGCAGCCTTGGGCACCGCGCGATGTTCCGGAAATTCTCGGCACAAAGGCCCATTCAATGGGAGGAGGGCCCATGCGTGTGCTTTTGGGGGTGGGGGTGGGGAAGGAAGGAGGAGGGGGCGGGGAAGTAAGCGGGGGTGGGGAGCGCCGCTGCCAAAAATCCCCAAACCCGGCACAAAACCCCCACCCACCCAACCTTCAAGTTTTTTTTCAAGTCTTTTGCCTTTTCTTTGCCTTGGCCCCTTTTGCAAAGATTAGAAAAGAGGCCCAGAAAGTGCTGTTGGTTAAAAGAGAGAGGGGAGAGACAGAAAGAGAGAGAGAGGGAGAGAAAGAAAGAAAGGAAGAAGAAGAAACTGAAAAGGTTCAGAAACGAGGCAGAAAGGCGGCCGGGGAACGCCCCGTGAATTTTGAACAGAGCGCAGAAAAGCAGCCCGAAAAAGCAATTAGTAATGGCACTTGTAAATGGAGAGGAGACTGGGCAGCGAAGCCCGGGGCTGGGGAGGAGGCGATGGGGAGGGAGGAGGGACGAAGGGCGAGGAGAGAGGGGGGCTATAGGGTGATGGAAGGTGGGGAAGAGGGGTGAGAAGGATGAGTCCGAGAGGGGAGAGTAACGGGGATGAGGGTGATGGGAGTTTGGGGTAAGGCTGAGGGATGCAGCTGGGGCTGAAGGCCGGGAAATAAGAGGATGCGGGATGATGGGGAGATGGGGGACGGGGGTGAAGGGTAAGGCAACTGAGGGAGAGGGGGTCTTAGAATAAGCAGCATGAGTGGTAAGAAGTGGGAGACAAGCTGGAGATTAAAGGAGGAGCAGGGGGCTGGAAGCAGCCTGGAATTAGATTAGGGTGATAGGAGATTGGGAGCAGGAGTAGATAAGGAATCAAGGGTGTGGAGGAGTGTTGGGGATGTTTGAAAGTGGGGAATTATGGGAGAGAAATAAGGGAGAGAGGTGATGGGAGAGAAACCATGAGAAAGGTGATGGGAAACAGGGATTCAGGAATCCCTAAAAGGGATTGCAGGGGGGGAAATGGAGCAGAGTGAGGGGAAGTGGGAATTTGGGGGGAGGGAAGAGTCTGGAATAACAGGAGATAGGTGTTGGGGCCATGGAGTGAGAAGAATAGAATAAAGTTTATAAAGACAAGGAGAGGGGGTGGAATGATGAGAGGTAAGGGATAGAGAAGTCTTTTGATTTGAAATCTAGGGCCTTAACCTGCTTCTTCTGGCTACAATTCCTCAAGATTTTACTATTGAACATTCCATCTTCTTTTCCCCCAACTTGTCTTCGCTATTAATATTGTAAATCTAGAATGAATCAGAAAAGGATTCACCACTTCTTAAGAATGTTCGATTCCGGCATTCTTAAGAAGTGGTGAATCCTTTTCTGATTCATTCTTCTTGTAAAGAAAAACCTTTTCAGGATAGCCAGGTGATGCAGTGGATAGAGCACAAGAATGACTTGTGCAGTGGATAGAGCACTTAAGAAAGCACTTAGAATCAGGAGAACCCGAGTTCTTCCTCAGATTCTTACCCTTACCAGCTGTGTGACCCTGGACAAGTCACTTAACCCAGAATTCCTCCAATCAAAACCTCCCAAAATCTTGTTGCTATTATTCCAGAATGTCACACCCACTGATTTGCCAAGAAACACTTAAAAACATTATTTCCTATTTGGGCTGCAGACTTCCCAGTAGGTAGGTAGAGAATATGGTACTGAATTCTTATGTATTACAGTCCCTAGGCACTTAATGTTTATTGATGAATGAAGCAGAAAGAATGCTGCTGTTGGTCCCAGGAGACCTGAATTTAAATTCTAGCTCTTGGGATCCTCTCTACACTAGTCATTTAATCTCTCTGAATTTCACTTCTCTGTATAATTGGAAGAATCCAATGAGAACAATCTATCTCACCAGCTAATTGCTTTGTGTTAAGGTGATCATTTAAAGGTTTATGCTTTTGGAATGAAGTTCATAGTTATGGGATTTGCCATGTGATCAACAACCCATGTGAGTAGAAAAGACCTGGAGACTTGGCCATCGCACATAGAGCTTTAAAAATCTTGTTCGGTATCACACATAGTATCTGAGGCAGAATTCAAAGCCAGATGTTGGGGACTCCAAGATTTTGGCACAAATCACTTAATCTCTTTGGGCCTCATTTTTTTCATCCATAAAATGATAGGATTGAAGAGGTGGCTGATGAGGTTGCTTTCCATTTCTAGATGGAAGACCCTATGACACTTTGTGTCTGGGAAACCTGGAGGCTAATAAACTTGTTCAGGATCCATCCCACAGTTAATGTCAGAGGCAAGGTTTGAGCTCAGGCTTCCCTGATGTCAATCCATTAATCCATGCTATTATGTATACTTTGAAGTCCTATGGAAATATGATTTCTCAATATCTTATAGTTTGCAAATGAGAAATGTTCCCCACAGACAGTAAAACACCTAAGAGAGAAATTAACAACAGTATCATAGAATAGCTACCATGTTATTCTTTTTAAAAAATACATTTCCCCACCACACACCCAAAAATGTACATAAAGAAAAGATTCCCAGTATCACATACCAACCTCTTTTTCCGTTCTTTTCATAAAGAAATGTTTATATTTGATATTGATCAAGTCATGAAAATAATGATGAAGAAATAACTTATTTATATAGCAATTTAGAGTATATAGTATATAAAGTCTCTATATAGTATAGTATATAGTATCAAAATACCAATTCATATTTATTTAGCACTTAAGGATTTACAAATTGTTTTAAACAAGGTCACATTCTCACAACTATTCTCCAAGATAGTTTATCACCATTTTACAAATGGGGAAAGTTGAAATTGAGATATATTGAGATTTAAGCAAGACAAACCTAATAAGTATTTGAGACAGGATTCAAAACTGGATCATTCTTCCTGTCCAGATTATGGGAACAAAGGTGTGCTTGAGGTATATCAAACTGACAGAGCTATTTCTTCATTTTTCAGAGTGAGCATTTACACCTTAAAGATTGGAAAACTACAAATCAGGGATTGATTTATTTTCTTGATCTCTAGACATCATCATGATGATAATAGCTAACATTTACATTGATTTTATGTGCCAGACACTGTTAAGCACTTTACAATGATCATTTCACTTATGTGGTAGAGAAAATGTCAGTAGTTCAGATTAAGCTTCTAAGTATGGGGTTGTTTTGTTTTGTTCACCAGAGAATTAGCTGTTAGATATTTACTAGCACAGGTCTGGAACCGAATCACCCAGAGGAACCAGCAGAAGGCTTGCACAATTCTTGGATGCTCCTTGGGTTTGGGACAAATATCGGAAGCCCCAGTGTATTTTGATGGAGTGGAGAAATGGGATCTTCCTGTGGGACTGAATAACAGAGAACTGTTCAGAAGCACCCAATGCTCACCAGTGATTATGAACGAGCTTGGGTACTGTGCGAACGAGAAGAAAAGAGAAGAGAGCCAGCAAATTAGCTCTCTACCCATCCCACTGCGCCAACAATGTGTAACATTTCTGCTCAAACACCCTCCTCGGCTGCTCTAAAGATAATAATTTCGCATTGCCAGCCAAATGGGCATACCAACAATTATCTGTATTCCTACTGTGTCACAGCGTCAACTGATAATCAAGAGAATTATGTGCCAGTTGAAAGTAGATTTAAATAAACAGACGCTAAATGGAAGCCAGTAATAGATGTACCAAAATAGTCTAGGCAAGGGAACGCTAGCCTAAATAAATAGCTGTTTAGTTTTAGAGAAGACTACAGAATTCCAGGCTGCAGGTGTTTGGAGTTCAATGTCAGAGACAGTCTGCCTGTTTTTTACTTGCATCATCAGGGTCTAATAGCATTTATTAGGTAAGTGGTTAAGATCTGGGTTCAGGTCCTGCTTTTAGCTATATGCCCTGGAGTGAACCATTTAACCTTTTGGGACCTCAGTTTCCTCTTTTGTAAAATTAGACACGATGGCTTCTGAAGTCCCTTCTAGTTCCAGTCTATCCACCGAGAGAAATACCAAATCAACAAGCATTTATTTAGTGTTATGAACAGAAGAATAAAAGGGAGTCAACAAACACTTTCTTCCCAAGCACTACCACCATGTACAACTTCTTAAAATACTTGTCAATATAAAGATAAATGCGCGAGCCTCCACAAGAAGTTTAAATTTAAACACTAGAGACATAAAGGGGAATGGTGGCTAGGAAAGTTTTTGTTATAGAAAGTCACAGGGATTGTGATTGGAAACAACAAACTCTTCCTGATATCAATGGCAGTATAGATGATCATTTCTATATAATCCATTGGAATATTTCCATCACTCTTTGTATTCATTATATATTATTGGTTTCTTATATTATAGTCATCTTAACATAGTTTCCAGCATGATTTGTTTGATCATTCCCCAAATGATGGGCATCTACTTCATTTCCTATTCTTTGCTACCACAAAAGCACTGTCATAATATAACTAATATGTAATGTATAATATTATTATGTATTATAACACATATTTTCCATATTATAACATAATTATATATGATAATATATCTTCTATATTATAATTATAATATATCCATTATAACATATCTTCCATAACATAATTATAACATAACATTTTGTTACATGTGGACATTTTCTTATTAATGACTTCATTGAAGATAAGTCTAATAATGGCATCTCTGGATTAAAGGACACGAACATTTTTGTCACTTTATTTGCATAATTTTAAGTTGTCTTGAGAGACAGCTAGAGGGTACAGTGAATGGATAGAGCATTGGCTCTGGTGACAAGAGGAGTTGAGTTCAAATGTGACCTCAGACATTCAATACTTACTCTAGGCAAATCACTTAATCCCAATTGCTTCATAAAAAGGAAAAAAACAAAACAAAACAAAACAAAACAAACAAACAAACAAAAAAAAACAGTTGTCCTGATTCATAGTTGCATCAATATGTTAGTAGTGCCTATCTTGTCCAAACCTGTCCAATATTGAGTGTTCCCATATTTTGTCATCTTATGAAATGAAATCACAGATTTACTTTAATTTATATTTCTCTCACTGTAGTGATTTGGAGGATACTGTTAATAGGTTGTCAATAGCTGGCAATTTTTCTTTTGAGCCATTTGCCTATTGGAAAATCTCATTCTTTTTAGCTGTCTAATATCTATGACATAGGTCAATCATCATCATCATTGCTAACAATTACCTAACAGTTTAAGACTTTATATATATTATCCCAATTTCCTCCTGCATCTCTCCATTGGTTATATGTATTAATACATTTATAGAGGTCCTCGTTTCCTCCATTAGAATATGAGGGAGCATTATTCCATTTATTGTATTTATATACCACACGACTAACAGCTGTTGCAAAGAAAATACTTGTTGATAGATTTGGTGATCTTTGCAATTGTTATGCCGTAGCTCATTGTCCTATAGCCTTATTAAGAGGATATATAATATAGATGCTAAAAAAAAACTTTGTTTTTGTCTCAAGAAGAATCTTGGTGTCATAAAAAATTGAGCAATTTTCTGAAACTTTCTTTTCTCCTCTTATTCAATTCTTGGTCCAGTTCTTTGCCCCCCAGTTATATCTGTCCAAGATCTCTGGTGGACCAGATTTATGGATTGTCCAAAGGCAGATGACAGCGTGGACACAAGGCATTCTTTTTTTATCCATTTGGTTTTCCCAGGCTGATAATTATGCTGAATTCTCATGAATGATTATAGATCTCACGTAGGAGGATCTATAGTTGTTTGATACAGGCAGCACAAAGTCAACCAAAAGTGGTAGCATCTGTTTATTATATTAAAATGTGAGTTCCATAAAAACATAACCTCTTTGTATCTGTAGTATTTAGAATAGTACCTGGTAAGTGTTTAATAAGTGCTTATGGATTGATTAGCTGATAAATTGATCTGGAGGACTTTTGACAGCTCCAAAAGTACCTTTTCTATTTGGACTCTACCTTGAGCCTCTTTCATGGCCATAAGAAATATCTTTGGTTAGCTTATATCTTATTTTTCTGTGTTTGATATGAATAATAAGGGAGTCAAATACTTTGTTACATCTTTTATATATGAATTGAACACCTCGGATAAATATAGAAGGAAACAGTATGACTTTTATAAATGAATCCTAGCAGACCATATCCATACAATCATGCAATTGAATGAAAGTTATAGAGAATATTTGAGCTCACTGTGCTTATTTTTTGTCCACTATGAAAAAAAAAATGTTTGATTCAATTCTCTAGGAAGGTGCAGCTTATGCACTGTCAAATTAAAATTGCTGATATCATCCTCTCTTATGGGAAGAGAGCTTCTGACAGATACCAGGAGGCTGAAGGAGTGAAATGGACCAACTCTTTTTGCATAGTGGACAAAGGAGGGGAGGGGGTTTCTAAGGACAGATCCAGAAGCCTGTTAACCAGTTCCCTAGGGAGTAATGGTTGAATCCCAGTAAGAGAACTCAAGGCATTGAGCATCTGGGATAGATCTCTCTCCCTTCCTTCCTTTCCTCTCTCCCTCCTTTCCTTTTTTCTTCCTTTCTCCCTTTCTTCATTTCTTTCCTTTTTCCATCACTCCCTTCTTCCCTCCCTCCTTTCCTTCCTTCCTTCCTTCCTTCCTTCCTTCCTTCCTTCCTTCCTTCCTTCCTTCCTTCCTTCCTTCCTCCCTTTTTTCCTTTTTCCTTCCTTTCTTCCTTTTCCTTTCTTCCTTACTTCAAATAGTGAATTCTCATGCAGTAGTCTACAAGTCCTACTGGGACCTACATATATAAGCTAGCTCATCCCTCATCCCGCAGAAATACACCTTAAGCAAGTTGTCACAAAATGTTACATAACTGCTATTATGACTATCATTGCCAAAGACAGTAATGAAGTTTTCAAGATACCAGTGGTGACTTTCCTTGTTCAAAGTCATTCAGTCAAGATGTATAAGTGAAAAACCTATTCTAGCCACAATTGTTCCAGCTTTTATGATTCCATTGAAATGGGGGCTTAACTACTTAGATTTGCTGAAGGTTATGATGATTATGCGCTCCAGTAACATAAATTGTGACACTTAACTCTGCTCACTTTGTGCTATTCTTATCTTTGCCTTACCAGAAGTTCACCATGGAGTCTTCACATAGTTATTGAACAGCACAGCAAGAATTTCAAGCCAGATCCAATTCCAACTCTAAATCACTGTTCTCTTTCATACATAAAAGAGAGAGCCTCTACCATCAAGTTGCATATGATCTAAAACAGGCAAGTACTACATAGTCAGGACAGCTAAGTGGCTCAGTGGATAGAGTGCCAGGTCTAGAGTCAGGAAGATTACTCTTCCAATCCAGCCTCAGACATTTACTTTGTTACCTTAAACAAGTCACTTAACCCTGTTTGCCTCAGTTTCCTCCTCAGTAAAATGAGTTGGAGAAAGAAATGAGAAACTACTTCAATATCTTTGCCAAGAAAATTCCCAAAAAGTCAGACATGATGGAAATGACTGAGAAACAAAATGTGATAACAATTCAAAATTGGGGTTTTGTGCTCTATTTCCTACAAAATTATCTCCCACATAGCAGGTGATTAATAACTTTGGTGGAATTGAAGTGTTGTTTTATAAGGCCATGTGATTTCATCAAAGTTGTTAGCTTTCACAAGTGCATTTACCAATGGAGATTGGCACCTTTTCCATATATAGGCTTATAGAATTGCCTTGGAGCACTGGAAGGTTTAGTTATGTTCTCAGGATGAAACAGGTAGTTTTTATCAGAGTTAAGATCTCAACTCAGGTCTCCCTGACCTCAAGGCCAGCAATCTATTAAGCCTCAAAAAGTGGAATAGCAGGAAGCATTGTATGAGTTATTACCCAAATAAATGTAGCTCATACTTTATATCAAAGTAGCCTTACAAAGATGGATTCTTATATCTTATCCTCAATGACAAGGTTACATATGGCCAAGATTAGCCTTCAAAGATCTAAGTGATACCTGAATGAATGAAATTCCTTGCCACAATATCCCTCACATATAGACTTCTAGTCTCTATTTAAATATCTAGTGATGGGAAGGAAACCCATTGACTCCTGGATCAGTCGAAAAATATTTTGGATAGCTCAAAGTTAAAAAGTATTCCTTACGTCTATGTGAATTCTCCCTGACTGACACTTCTGTCAATAACTCTTAAGATCTTAGATCTAAAGCTGGAAGGTATTTTTGAAGTAATTTTATTTTACAGTTGAAGAAACTGAGGCATAAAGAGGTTTAGCATCTTATCAAAAGTCGCAGGTATTAGAGGGTAGGTTTGAACTCATGTTCTCCAATTCTAAATTTTACTCTATTCACAGATGAAAAAAAATCAATATCAGAGGCTCCTAGAGACTTTACCTATTCGTTCCCTCTATTTAATTGAGGCAACTAAGAATAAGAGGTTAAGTAAAAAATTTTTCAAGGATATATAGATATGGTAAATAGTAGAATGAGGATTCTAGCCTAGGTCTTTAGTATCATCTGAGGCAAAAAGAATGACTATGCATACAGATCCAAACTAACACAAAACAGGCCAGGAGGTATGGAAATAAAAAGAGTCTTTTCATTCACATTGATCCAAAAGTTCTCACCTGGATCACATGAGGAAATTTATAGAAAGAACTTTGCAAGCCTCAAAGTACTGTGAAAATATCAGATATTCCTGTAATTATGGAAGGCTTTGTAAAAATTAGACAAATTAGTCAGGAAGATGAAAGCAATATATTGCAGTGACTTTGACCTTGGAGTTCTGGGTCCTGGGTTTGAATCCTGTTTCCTACCATATGTCTGACTTTGACATTTTATTTGATCTCTCTGGGCCTCAGTTATACATGTGTAAAATGAGAGAATTGGATTACATGACATATAAGATCTTGCAGCTCTAAATTCATGATCTGTCATCATGTTATCTTCCATAACAAAGACATCTGCTCCCACTTGCAGTATGAGGGTGGAGGTGGGGGGATGACTGTATAGCTAAGATCTAAAAGAAAAAAAAAAGCTCATTTCCTTAAAAAAAAAAAAAAAAAAAAAAAAAAAAAAAAGTTGATATAAATTACTTTGTCAGAATTACACTTAGATTTTGTTTAACAGAAGTCACAACCCACCCAATAATTTATCTGTTAAACTAGCATTAGAATTCCAGGAGATGAAATTAAATTTTCTGATGACATTTAGAAGTCTGAAGTATAGGGAGTACTTATATGATTTTATGATCACCTTCACTGTAAGTAAGTTAAATTACATGATCACATTTCCAGTACCATAGACAGCACAATTCTTTAAAAAGATTCACTTCTATTTTCTCATAATAAAAAAAATGAAATAATGTAGTTTCCCACCCACTCCAAACTTAGTCCTTCACTTTCCTTTCTGATATGATAATACCAAAAAATAGTGGCCTGGGAAAGTTGTGGAAACATCTCATCTGCTCTATCTTTAACCATCTGGTATTTAATTTAGTGACTCTCAAACCCTTCTACTTTCTAACAGACATTTGCCAAGAAATGACAAAGTGAACTGAGCTCTAGATTTCTCACAAATTCTTCCTTCAGTCTTTCCTTGTTGCTTAGAAAAAAGGCTTGATTTAAGATAGTTTGCATGTGTGTTCAGGAAAATGAGATACACATACAGAGAAGGGGGGGCAGTGATAGAGACAGAGAAACACACAGAGAGAGGCAAAGACAGAGAGAGACAGAGACACAGACAGAGACACAGACACAGACACGGAAACACAGACATAGAGACATGGACACAAAAAGAAACAGAGATAGAGACAGAGAAGTTAGACTCCTTTTGAATTTTAGGGAGAAAAAGACTTAAGTAGCTCCTAAAAGCAGTTCACTAATTTAGGTTCCCAAAGTATTGGAGATGGTAGCAGCCATTACTAAGTAAGAGGGAGGGAGAAGGAAGAAAGTCAGGGATTGAGAAGCCAATGTGAATTGAAGCATACCATCTTTTTGTCTATACTTTTTAAAAATTTAAGCTTTTTAATTTTCAAAAGATATGCATAGATAATTTTTTCAACATTAACGCTTATAAAATCTTATGTTGCAATTTCCCTCCTTCCCCCACCCCCTCCCTTAGATAACAAGTAATCCAATATATGTTGAATATGGTAAAAATACATGTTAAATTTAATACATGCATACTTATTATACAATTAACTTGCTGCACAAGAAAAATAAGATCAAAAAGGAAAAAATGAGAAAGAAAATAAAATGCAAGCGAACAACAACAAAAAAAGTGAAAATGCTATGTTGTGATCCACACTCAGTCCCATAGTTCCCTCTCTGGATGCAGCTGGGTCTCTTTATCACAAAATTCTTTGGAATTTGCCTGAATTATCTCATTGTTGGAAAGAGCCATGTCCATCAGACATATAATCTTTTTGTTGCCATGTATAATGATCTCCAGGTCCTGCTCATTTCACTCAGCATCAGTTCCTGTAAGTCTCTCCAGGACTCTCTGTATTCATCCTGCTGATCTTTTCTTAGAGAACCAATAATATTCCATAACATTCATATACCTCAATTTACTCAGCCATTCTCCAATTGATGGCATACACTCAGTTTCCAGTTTCTGGCTTCTACAAAAAGGGCTGCCACAAACATTCTTGCACATACAGGTTCCTTTCCATTCTTTAAAATCTCTTTGGGATATAAGCCCAGTAGTAACACTGCTGGTTCAAAAGGTATGCAGTTTGATAACTTTTTGAGCATAGTTCCAAATTGCTCTCCAGAATGGTCAGATCACTTCACAACTCCACCAACAATGTACCAGTATCCCAGGTTTCCCACATCCCCTCCAACATTTGCCTTTATCTTTTCCTGTCATCTTAGCCAATCTGAGAAGGGTGTAGTGGTATCACAGAGTTGTCTTAATTTGTATTTCTCTGATCAATGGTGATTTAGAACATTTTTTCATATGATTAGAAATGGTTTCAATTTCTTCATCTGAAAATTGCCTGTTCATTTCCTTTGACCATTTACCAATTGGAAAATGACTGGTCATACACTCTTTGAGTTAGAAAAGGATACCAGAGAGTAGATAGTTCAGCTTTAAGCATGAATTGTCTTAAAAATACCCCAGACAATGGGGCAACTAGATGGTGTAGTGGATAGAAGGACTTGCGTTCAAATCCAGCCTCAAATACTTAACACTTCCTAGCTGTGTGACCCTGGGCAAGTCACTTAACCCCAATTACCTCACCAAATTGTGTGTGTGTGTGTATCCCAGACAAATGTTCACCCAGTCTGTACTATAAGACCTCTAATATTTGAATACTCACTACCAAGAGAATTGTGTTATGGCTAAAATACTACTCTTAGGTTGAGGATGAGGTTCAAATTCTAGCTCCAACATTAGTTGCATGACCATAGTCAATTCATTTAATTTCTCTGAGGTCCACTTTTTTTAGCTGTATAATGAGGATATTCAAATTTCACAGGACTGTTTTGAGATGCCAACAAAATAATCACTTTAAAATGATTTACAAGCCTTAAATGTTATAGAATTTCAGATAGTTATGGCTGATAAGGAATTTGTTTGCTGTTGTTCCTGTATAATTTTAATTTCCAGAATGTAATCTCTTACATTGCTTTTAAAGGGTAACTTTCACTGGTTACCCCAGGATTAAAAAGGATGAATCCATCTAGTCAGCAAACATTTATTAAACTCCTATTGTGTTCCAGGAAATGACAGTTGATCAACAAGTATTAAGCATGAGGATGTGCAAGTACTGCACTGAGTACTGGGGATAAAAAGGAAGAAAATGTTCTTATCCTCAAGGAGCTTACAGTCTAGTGGGATAGAGTAGGTGTAAATAATTAAATAAACACAATATAGATAGAGTTTGTGGGAGATAATCTCAAATGGTAAGGTAGCTAGGGAGGACCTATAAAGACTTCATATAGAAGAAGCCAAACCTTTTTTGTATAAATAATATTTTATTTTTTTCCTCAGTTATATGTAAATACAATTTTAGGAGCCAAGTATTAAAGAAATCCAGGAAACCTAAGAGACAGAGGTAAGACAAGAAAGGATTCCAGGCATGAAGAAGGGGTTGAATTGCAAACAGCCTTCCTGGCAAATAAAGTCTTTTTTTTTTTTTTAAGTGAAAAATCAATGAAACAATAAAAAAAATCTGGAGTGATTTGATTTTGCCTTCTCCAGCATAGAGAAAGATGATGGAGTATTATGTTTGAGGAATAGTATAGCAGAATCTAAGAATGTGTGGAAGACAATAAAGTTTAAATAGGAAAGGTAGGAAGTAATCAGCTTATGTCGAATTTTAAATGAGAAACAGAGCATTTTACATTTTATCATGGTAATAATAGAAAGCCACTGAAGTTTACTCTGTATGTGTTGGAGTGGTAACACTATCATAATTTTCAGAAAATCATTTTAGCCATAGCAGAATGAAATATGGTCTGCCATGGAGAAGGACTTGGGACGAGATTAGTTTGTCCAAGTGAAGGGTATGAACCAGAAGAGCAGTTGTATAAATGGAGATAAAAAAGGATTTATGTGATATTGTCCAAGTAGAAACAACCTGATTTAGCAATATATTGATTACATGAGGTTAGTGAGAAGGAGGGATCTAGAATGACCTAGGATTGTAAACAAAGGTGATTGGAAAAATGGTGGTGAACTCTACTAGGAAAGTTTGGAAGAAGAAACAGTCTCTATTTTTGAGGAGACTACATTCTCATGGGAGAAACAACATTCAAAGTTTTTCTGTGATAATAAGAGGAACACTTCAGGATCCTATAGCCCTTGAGCAGAGCTTTGAAAGGAAATTAGAACAATCTAAGAAGCAGAAATGTGAAGGGAATGATTCCCAGGCAAGAGGAACAGCTAGGCAAAGACATGTAAGGTGGAATGGTCTGGATTAGGAAAATAGGCCACTTGGGCTAGAACATTGCATTATGAAGAGAGATCAGTGTGTAATGAACCTGGAAAACCAAGTCAAAGGTAGATTATGAATTATTTTCAAAGTGAAAAAGAGGAGTTTTTTTTTTTTATCTCATCAATCTTTTACTAAGACAAATCTTTGAAACATTTCAAGTCAGTAATCATGTACTTCCTTAGACATCCCCTATTCTTTTAACCAACATTTATGAATCCAATGATGATGCAGCATAATTTTTAGGCATCTGGTTTGTATTCCTTTTGTATAAATTCATTTGCATTGTCCTTTCTATAATGTGACATTCCATCTAAAAACAGTATCTGGTTAGAACAATATCTGGTTAGAACAGGAGTACAGCAAGACCATCACAATTACTCTGGTAAGTAGCATTGCCACACATTAGCTAATTGTGTTGTATGTTTTGTTGTTTCATTTTTCAGTCACATCCAACTCTTTGTGAGCTCACTTGGGGTTTTCCTTCTCCAGTTTATTTTCCAGATGAGGAAACTGAGGCAACAAAGTTAAGCGATTTGCTTGGGAATCACATAAATTGTGTCTCAGTCCAGATTCAAACTCAAAAAGAGGAATATGCCTGATTCCAGACTCAGGGCTCTATCCATTATGCCACTTCACTGTGGTAGATATCATTGTACACTGTGGACTTAGATTAAGCTTTCCATCTAGTACAATTCCTGTGACTTACACATAGAAAATTCAATTATAAGTTTACTCAATTATATGCCATCTTATTAGATCTGAGCTCTCAATGTATTCTGACTCTGTTATCTAATATATTACCTCTCCTTCCCAGGTTTAGAATTCCCACAGTTGGGAGGCATGACACTAACGCCCTTCTCCAAGTAGTTATGTTGAAAAATAAGCAGAATAGAGAGAGGAAGTTTTTGAACTCTGTTTGAGTCTTCTTCCTACAAATGAGCAATGCATCTGATCATAATTTTTTATTATGCTTTATTTTCCTATAACTTACAACTCCTAAGCCTGTTCTTCATCTGCAAATACATTTGAGCAGGAATTTTTTTTATATTCCCTTGAATAATTTGGGAGATGACTAAAACACTATAAACCTAACCACCTAGCTTGACTCTTGTCTCATTTTGCCCACTGGTGTTTCTTGTTTTGTTCTAAGCTTGGTTGGTTAATTGGACTGTTCTGTTTTTGTCAAATATGGCACTGAAGTGATGATAGCATGTGATCCTAGCCTGGTTGGTGAGTGTGTATGATTCAGTCACTGAATTCTATCCTTCATTTTCAACATCTTTTGATGGGAAAACAAGGTTGCGTCTGCCAATGTTGACAAAGGAAAGTTCCACAACATAGCCGATCTATTCCAGTTCCTTTTGTTTTTGTTTTTCACCATCAGTGCTGTACTACATGGAACTGTATAGCTGATACATGCCTGGGTGAAACGAATAAATAACATTTATATAACACTTTATGCTTACAAAATACTTTCGTATACATTCACTATAGTGGAAATGAAGGGTGGTGCAGTGGAAGGTGCTATGGCTCAGAATTTTGTTTAGAGAAGACAAAGGGACAGTGAGGTGACACAGTGGATGGAATGCTAGCCCTGGAGTGAAAAGGATTTGAGTTTAAATGGGGCTTCATATTTGAACTAGCTCTGTGACCCTACTTAGGTCATTTGCCTCAGTTTTCTTATCTGCAAAATGAGCTGGAGAATGAAATGGCAAACAACTCCAGTGCATTTGCCAAGAAAATTCCAAACCCAAAAAGATATCCCAAAGAGTAGAACATGACTTAAATAACTGAGCAACAACAAAACAACAAAGATTGGTTTAAAGGCAGAATGCCTCGCTGCCATTTTTTGATGTGATGATTTGCTAGCTGGGTGACTGTGGACAAGTCTCTATTTTTACCTGAACTTGTTCTCATGCATCTTTTGCTTTTCAGTTTCATTTGAGGAGGTGCCATAATATTCTTTATCTCAATGCAATCAGCACAATACCATTTGCAAGTAGAAGCATTTAGCTAATTTTAGCAAGCAGAGAATCTTTTCCACATGGATCCTGTACAGGATAACTTTTATTACAATAGTAAAATCCTTTGAGGAACATACTTCCACACCTGTTTTATGCTTTGCTGGATGTTGGCAATCAGAGAATCACTGAATATCTTTCTAGCAAAGAAATTTATATGATTTGAACATTTGACACCCCGTTGTAGACCTTAAAAATTGTATTTTGTGCTGCATCTCTTCTCCTCCTCTCCTCCCCTCTTTTCTCCTTTCTTCTTCTCTTTTGTCTTTTTTCTCCTTTTCTTTCCTCTCCTCTCATCTCTCTGACTCTGTCTGCCTTTCTGCTGTCTGTTTCTCCCTTCCTCCCTCTGTGTATATCTATCTATGTGTAAATAATATTTACATCTATATTTATGGCAGTCAGTAAGCATGTAATTATTAAGTGTCTGCTATGTGCCAGATACTATGCTAATAGCCTCTGGGTTTACAAATACAATGGATCTAGTCAAGCAGTTAGTGATTAATTAATAAATTTATTAATTTACAATAATTTATTTAGCCTATAATGTTTCAGTTGCTAGTTGTTGGGAATGCAAACAAAATAAGTGAATCAATTACTAATTTCAAGGGGTCTTATATTCCAATAAATATATTAAATAATATGGTATAGTAAATTGCAGCTCACTTTGAAGTAAGGAAGGTTGAGATTAAAATCCCACTTTTGATCCATATTATCTGTGTTACTTTAGACGATTGATTTCACTCCTTAGAACCCCAGAAATATCTCTCAGCCTATACATTATGGTTTCATTGTTGATCTGTTTCAATAAAGGTAGTTTAAAAAATGGGAATACCCTATACAGATGAACTCGCAGCTCTAGATACATCCATCTAATCTCTCTTTCCATCAATTCATCCTCTCGCTCTCTCTCCCCCTCCTCTCTCTCTTTCTGTGTGTCTGTCTGTCTCTGTCTCTCTTTCTGCTTTTTAATTACAAGATACATTTACACATGCCATGGGAAGAAGAGTGTTTCTTTGCCATTTCAGTGTGTAGTCTAAAACAGAGAATACATAAGCACTCATGTGCATGCAAAAAAAAAAAAAAAAAAAAGATGACCTACATATAAGACATTACAGTAGGGTATTAAAATGAAAATTTCAGCTCCCTTCTCCCAATTAACGTAAGCCCATCTATGATTTCAGCCTTCCATTTGGAATAAAAGTCTGGCAATAATTGGAGCCTAGTACCATTCAGCATCATGCTTCAATCTGAAAATAATTGTTTTTGCCCAATTATGAATCTGCATTTTCCTGGGTCTTCCTGGAATATTATGAATGGAGAATGCTTTCTCATTAAGACGACTCACTCTCTTTAATATTAAGGGAAAATGAAGAGTAGCACAAAAGTACTTCTACCCTTTGACAGTCTGATCAGGATTTCCAGAATGCCTCAGACAGCTCTCATGGGAAAAGCTTTATGGACTTATAATTTATTTGAGATGGCAAAACCAGCCCTATAAATATACTAGTATTTATATACTAGCATATTATACTTGTATAAATATACTAGTCCCTCCTTGCCTTAAAACAGAACAAAAAAAAAAGAAAGAAAAGAAAGAAAATGATTTAAATATATTTGGGATCATTTTTTAATTTGACTTGGGTAGTGGTCATTTTGTTTTGAGACCATAAGGTGATGTAGCATATGAGATCTGACAGCAATATGTAAACTTCTTGAATAGGAAGAGTAGCACAAAAATACTTCTCTCTCTGACGATATGAACAGGGTTTCCAGAATGCCTCAGACAACTCTCATGGGAAAAGCTTTATGGATTTATAATTTATTTGAGATGGCAAAACAGCTCTATAAATATACTAGTATTTATATACTAATATATTATATTCATATAAATGTACTAGTCCCTCCTTGCCTTAAAACAGAACCAAAAAACAAAAGAAAATGATTTAAACATATTTGGGGTCATTCTTTCATTTGACTTGGGTAGAGTCATTTTGTTTGAGACTTTAAAGTCATGTAACACATGAGATCTACCAGAAGTGTATAAATTCCTTGAATAGAGAGATCTTTAAGAACTTTACTCTTATCTTTTAAACTAAAAAGGATGGGATTTGGAGAAAACATCTTGTATGCACCATGTTCATGCAAGCACAAATATGACTGTGTGTATATGCATATATGTATTGCTATAAGGAATATATTACTTCAAGGGATGATGAGCTCTTTCTCCTTGGATAGCTTCAAGCCATAGTAGATGATGACTTATCAAGTATGTTATAGTGGGGATTCCGTTCATATCTGGGTTGCTCTAGAGGGCATCTAGGTGATGCAGTGGATAGAATGCTGGGCCTAGAGTCAGGAAGATTCATCTTCCTGAGTTCAAAATCTAGCCTCAGTCACTTACTAGCCGTGTGACCCTGGGTAAGTCACTTAATTCTGTTTGCCTCAGTTCCTCATTTATAAAATGAGCAGGAGAAGGAATGGCACTCCAGGATCTCTGCCAAGAAAGCCTCAAATGGGGTCATGGAGAATTGGGCATGACTGAAATGATTGAACAAGAACAACAATGGTTTAGATAGTTGCTGACCTTTTCCACCTCAGGGTTTTGTGATGCAGTGATATGTGTTTTTCTGTGTTTGTATGTGTCTCTGTGTTTGTGCTTTTGTATATGTGTTTGTGTTTATGTTGTGATGCGTGTGTATGTTTGAGTTTGTACATGTGTGTATGTTTCTCCATGAGTGTATGTGTGTGTATCCTATACTGGAGTGTGTTAGTAAAACATCACAGTGGGACGGAGGTGACTCTGCATAGCTGACTGCTAATTTCAGAGGGAGCGAGACTTATGAAACCTGGAAAGACTGTAAGCCTGGACCCAGTGCCAGCCTGTGGTCTGCTAAGCAACCTTGTTCAGTTCAAAATAGCTCAAAAGATCCTAGGGGTGATCCCAAGGGAAGATTTTATAGTACAGTGCCCTCTAATTACCTATTAAAATGTGGAAGAGATACAATTGAAACACTGAAGAGAGTGTCCACTCATAAATCACTGATCAAGGAAGTCTATACCTATAGGATGTAAAATGGTAGGTACCCATAATCTATAAATGCACATGCAGGTCCCAAATCCCCTTCCATATAAGCTTCAGTAAAAACCTTTGATTATTTGGTAGAAATACCATATCAGCTATTATAAATTACTACTTTTGAGGTAAGGTAATTCTTGCCCCCTAATAATACACTTAGAAAATTGCACCACTATTTCTTACCATGCCATTTCATCACAATGATGGGTGACATGCTCCAATATGTGAATAGAAAGTGATTGCTAATTATTCTATACATATAAAATATGTTTATGTATATTCACATATATATACACAAGTGTTTATATACATTTATAATTAAAGTCTCCTATATGCAACCATACATACAGTGATAAATTTATATATTTATATCTCTGTATGTAGCTAAATAAATAGATAAGGAACATATGTAGGTAGATAGATAAAGATAGATAGAAACAATGATATATTTATATATATATAAATCTGTGTGTAGTTAGGTAGGTGGACAGACAGACAGATTAGATAGATAGATAAAGATAGGTATATATATATATATATATATATATATATATACACATATATATATATGCACACACTTACACACACGTATGGACATGTGAGACACAGTTAAAAGACACAGTGAATAAAAAGCTGATTTAAGATCTAGGAAGAACTGGATTCAAAACCACTTCTGAGACACATGGGTTGTGTGACTCTGGGTCATTTAACTTCTAAGCACTCTAGGCAACTCTCAAAGAGGATAAGTCACAGAAAAAGTGCCAACCTTAATCAGCAGAGAATATTGACTTATCCAGGCTTTTCCTCATGAACCTGTGAAGTCCAGCTACGTCTATATTTCTTATATCCATATTCATATAGATATATACTTATATGTATTTACACACATATATGTATACGTGATCACACATAGTACAGCCTGCAGATTTACATTGAGCATTTGAGTAAGGTCAGGCTAAACAACTTTTGTTGGTCCAAGTGGTCAGAAACTTTGTATTTCATTTTGAATTTGGATTGGGTGGTTGAATTTTTACTAGGGGAAACAGAGAGTGCATAGATAAGAGAAAATGATTACCTTAAAAAAACAAAACAAAGCAAAACAAAACAAAAAACATTTACATAAGTGACTGAAAGGCCGGAGGTGCACCCTCCTTCTAAAAAAATCGGGAAGCAGAGACCATCCATTTGCTGGGAGGAAAGGGAGGGAAAGATAATTTAAGTCTTCAAGTTACTTTTTAGTGCGCCTGTAAAAATCTAGAGTCTATGCTGATAAATGGTTCAGATTACAGAGGGAGGAGGCAGTGTCAATACATCAATATGGAAACACTAGGGAGTTCTTCTCTCAGATCCCCTGAGGGAAGAAAGTTGAGTTGTAATTGTATTAACCTATCTCAAACCTAAGTCCATTACCCCTGGAACAAACCAATTGTTTCTTTAAAAAGCTGTCCTAGCAAATTGAAAAGGCATTACTCTATTCTATAGGCCTGTGAGTATTACTTTATTGAACCTGGGTTTTACTTAATGAAAACCCAAAACCCACATCCTCATGAATGAATGGTGTTTGTCACATGCTTATTAAGGTGGTAACCAAGGTCGAATTATTACAGAACTGCAAAGAAAAATATCTCTTCAGTTTTTTTTCTTTTTGAAACACAGGTCCATATATAATTCTAGGTTCAAGGCCTGAAAAGTAAATCACAGTTAACAAGTCAGCAAGCATTTATGAAACAGTTACTGTATGCCAGGTAATGTGCTAAGTTAGCACTGGGAATAAAAAAAATAAAAATAAAAAAGTCTGTCCCTTCAAAGTGTTTATATTCAAATAAAAAAATGTAGCACACACACAAAGAAAGGAGAGAAAGAAAGAAAGAGGGGAGGGGGGGTGGGAGAGGAAGGGGAGGGAGAGGAGAGAGGGAGGGAAGGAGGGAGAGGAGAGGGAGGGAATGAAAGAGGGAGGGGGGAGGGAAGGAGAGAGAGAAAGAAAGAAAGAAAAAGGAGGAAAGAGAAAGAAAAAGAAAGAGAGAGAGAGAGAGAGAGAGAGAGAGAGAGAGAGAGAGAGAGAGAGAGAGAGAGAGAGAGAGAGAGAGAGGGAGAGGGAGAGGGAGAGGGAGAGGGAGAGGGAGAGGGAGAGGGAGAGGGAGAGGGAGAGGGAGAGGGAGAGGGAGAGGGAGAGGGAGAGGGAGAGGGAGGGAGGAGGGAGGAGGGAGGGAGGGAGGGAGGGAGGGAGGGAGGAAGGAAGGGAGGGAGAGAAGAAGGAAGGAAGGAAGGAAAGAGAAAAAGAAAAGAAGAAAGACAAGGGACAGCTAGATGGCACAATGATAGAGCACTGGCTCTAGAGTCAGGAAGACCTGACTTCAAATCGAACCTCAAACACTTAACATTTATTAGCTATTTGGTTCTGGGCAAGTCACCTAACCTCAATTACCTTGCAAAAAAAAAGTAAAGAAAGAAAGAAAAAAGAAATAGACAACACATTAAAAGAAGTGAAAAAGTATGCATTGGGTGAGATAGGGTAGAGATTGGATGAAAAAAAGTAATCACACAGAAAAATGATGCAAGAAACCTAGAGAATCAGTAGTAGAATGTAGAGAGAAAAGATGGAGTGAATCTGACTGCTGGACATTGTCCTTAAAATGGAGATAGAGATCTGGAAGGATCCTTAGGAGTCATCTCTTCTAACCTCCTAATTTTATGCATGAGGAAATTAAGTCTGGGAGTAAGTAGTAACTACTGCAATATCTCTGCCAAGGAAATCCCAAATGCAGTCATGAAGAATCAGACATGAAGAAAAAAACCCACTGAACTAGTAAATAGCAAAGGCAGTGTTTGAATTCAGGTAATCAGTTTTCACTAAACCCCACTGTCTACCATTTAGAACACCTGTTCTTAACCCATTTTATGTGTCAAGAAGCAAACTCTTCTCAAAGTTTTTTAAATATATGTAAAATACATGGGATTAAAAAGATGCCAATTATGTTAAAAAGAGTTGTCCATTTTTTTTTTTTTTAATTTATAGGCAACAGGTTATCTACACCCACACTAATGGTCTTTCACTACAGATAGTTGAGCAAGGAGTAGGGAAGGATGCTGAACAGCATTAAGAAAAGGAGTGAGGGGAGTGGCTCCTCTCAACAACACTCCAAAGTAAAACATTCATTGCTTTAATCTCTGTTCTTCTGAAATACCTTCAGCATCCCAGAAAAGAGATTTTTAATTTTAATTTTTTTTTTTTTTTTGTATTTTGGACCCCTTGGACATCTGGTGAAGTCAAATATGGATTTTCTTAGAATAATATTTCTAAATCCATAAAATAAAATACAGCCAGTCACAAAGAAGCCAATTAGACTTTGTATTTGTATTGACATACAATTTTTCAAAGCATATATTTAAAAATCTACCAAATTCATACATCCCAGATTAAGAATCTCTAATTCTAGAGCAACCTCTTGATTTTACATTTGAGCAAATCAAGTAAAAGGCAGGCAATTGACTTCCCTGATATTATATATTAAATTAGTTGGATTCAAAACCAATTCTAATGACAGTTCTTTCCATTACATCAGAAGTGTTCTTTTTTTAGGGTTCTTCTGAGATTTTTATCATTCAAGCCCCAAATCTTTCTAATTTATATTACTTTTATTTTATTTTTATAAAGATAGATTGGATCTGTAATGGCAAACAAACGGAGAAAATAGTAATAATTATAATTCTCAGGGTTGGGAAGGGAGAAAATGCTTCCAAAGAAAGAAAGGATTTTGTGGTAGTTTTTTGTTTGTTTGTTTTGTAGTCTGAATATTTTGAGAACACTCACCAAAGAATTCATTAAAATTTCATTTCATTCTTTTGCTTAGACAAAATTGAAAGCTTGAGAGGAGGGGTTGATTTGTTTTCATTTTTCTATCTCCCATATCTGCAAAAGGGCCTGACACTGAGTTTTGACCCACTCCACCCAATTTTGACGATATAGGAAACAACAATAAGGAAATGCCAAAACTACATCTATGAAACTCTAAATCTGCACTGACTCTGGCAAATAGTAGCTTAAAGTGTTGTTTGGTGCATAGGGAGACCAAGTGACTTGTCAAGGTATATCAAAGACAGGACTTGAATCCATATCTAAGACATGCTTATTATCTTCAATATATATCTCTACTAAAGATATTTGCTCAGAGTTCCATATTCAGGTATGTCTATAGGTGTAAGAGGTAAGAGCTGAACTCAAGGCTTTCTAAATCTAAATCTAGTACTTCATCTACTTCTCACCTGGCATATAAAGGTTCTTGAATTCTTACATATGTGTAAATGAAGGAAGAATAAATTAATGAGTGATTACTTCATGCAGCCCAGTGTCACATCTTGGAAAGATTCCCTTTAATGACAGGAGAATTAAATGATTAGAATTCTGGAGGGAATAAAATAATCATGGAGGATCAATTTCCTGAACATTCTTCAGATTATACATAACAATGATAAAATGTAATAATTAAGATAAGCACTATGATAGGGAAGATCCAAGCAGAATAAGCCAATGAAGTGCTGTCTCTTAGGACAATGTGATCTTCCTTTTAAAAACAAAATGTAATTTTTTTTTAAATAAAAGTTAATCAGTAGAGACTCTTTAAAGGAATAGGAGAAAAGGTTCTCATTGTGTGTTCTTAGAAAGGAATATCTGGGCACAAACAGTGATTTCTTTGCATAGTTTTTGAGGATAACACATCTCCCTGATGGAGATGTATTTTATATACTGGACTAAAAAAAATTAGTCACTTCTAGTAGAAGGTCTGGGGAAGGATATCCCTCAGATCTCAGGATCTCAAGATCTCAGGATTTCAGAGCTAGAAGATGCTTCAGCCATCACCCAGTCCAACCTCTCCCTGAACAAGAATTATTTTTTCCATATCCTTGGCAAGGGGTCATCTTACCTTATCCTAAAGGTCATCCAGTGAAGGGAAGCCCCCTTCCTTCTAAGGTAACCCATTCTACTTTGGGAAAATTCTAGTTATTAAAGACAGTTTTTCTCAAATCAAACTAAAATATATTTCTCTGTGATCTGAATTATTTGGTCTGACTGCCTGGATTGAGAATATTCATTCAGAAATCTTTTGAACTTTCAAGCATTGCTTTTTTCCCCTCTCTGTGAAAAGTAATATTCTGACCTATTAAAAGTATAACTCTGGCTTTCTAAAGCAACCCATGAGGGCAACTTGACTTTGGAGGAACAAAGAATCTCTAAGATGAAATGGATCTTAGAGATCTCTAGCCCTTTTCCACATACCCAAATTATCATGAAAACCACTTCACTCCAGTAGAATGTAAGCTCCATGAGGGCAGAGATCATTATTCATTTTATCTTAGCATCCCTAGAACCTAGAACATCTGAGGGGGGGTGCAGATCAGTAATTTCATTCACACAAGGAATTTCCCATTTGGCATCTCCTTCCATCAATGGCCAATGATATCTATTATTTGTCATTTTAAAAAGTTCTCTGAAGCACTGAGAAATGCTCATGATCACACAACCAGGAAAAGTCAAAGGCAAAGCTTGAATCCAAGCCTTCAGGACCCAGAAACCACCTCTCTATATACAACTTGTTGCATCTTTAGATCTGGTATATAGTAAGCACTTTTAAAATGCTTGTTGTATTGTGTTCTGTGTGCTGTGCTATCTTATTTTGAGTTGTGTTGTATATGTACTAAATATACTATTATATGCATATACATGTATATAGTATATCTTTGTATATAATATGTTATATAGTATATATATCAATGTTTGATATTGTATATATTTGTATGTATGTATATAAACATTTTTATGTATATAATTTTTTTTAAATTTATCTCTAGTCCTCACCTCTTCCAAGAATCCCTCTCTTATCTTATACCTCACCCTCCTATTTTTTTGTCGATTAAGACTTTTATACACTTCTAGATGTAAATTTTATTCCCTCTTTAACCCAGTTCTGATGATTATAAGGTTCTAGCACTACCAGTCCTCCAGTACCTCCTACCTCCACTGTAATGGCTCTTCCATCCATGCCTCATTTGTTTGAGATTAATTGTTCCATTTTATCTCTCACTACCCAATTTTATTTTTTTTTAAATTATCCCATCATATTTAACTCAACACCAAGATTTTTATGTATATTCTTTCAAACTACCAAAGTAATAATAACATTCTTAAGAGTTACACATATTTTCTCATATAAGTGTAAATATTTTGACTCAATTAAATTCCTCATAATTGTTGTTTTAATATTTATCTTCTCATGTTTCTTCTGAATCTAGTTGGCTAAGTTTTCCATTTAGTTCTGGCCTTTTTTTCACAAATACTGGAAAGTCCACCAGTGTATTAAATATCCTTTTTTTCCCCATGCAGGATTACAATCAGCTTTTCTGGGTAAGTTATTCTTGGTTGCACACCCAGCTCTTTTGCTCTTGGGAATATAATGTTCCATACTCTTCAGTCTTTGAATGAAGAAGCCATTAAATCTTATGCTACCTTGACTAAAGTTCCAAACTATTACAATCTTTGAGTATTAGTAATTTAGTAATTCTTTTAGTATTTTTCTCCTTGAATGGAGAGCTTCAAAACTTAGCTATGAAGTTCCTGTGAGTTTTGATCTTAGTATATTTTTCAGGTGGTTGTCAGTGTTTTTTTTTTTTTTTTTTCAATTTCTGTTTTGCTCTCTAGTTCTAAAACCTCAGGTCAATTTTCCTTGATAATTTTTAAAAATACAATGTCCATACTTTTAAAAAATATATATAAAATGTATATAGAGCTTAGATATAGATATATGCACACACACACATATATATGCTTATCTATCTATATGTATATACATATATATATATCTTATCTGTTTATCTATCTATACACATTCAAAGAGGGAGAGACAGAGAGATAATGAGAACTTATTAAGCTCTATCTCTAGGTTAGATACTATTCTAAGTAGGAAATACAAAGAAAAAGGGAGAAAGTGATTCCCTGATTATATTCCCCCCATAGTACAGAATGAGATTCATCCTATGGGATTCTCAACCATTATCCCCCATGAATTTGTCATGGGGGTCCATTCAATGGGCTGGGGGAGCTTTTTTGCTTTGGAAATGCAGTGGCACAGTTTTAATTTGTTTAAACTATTTGTCCAGAGGACTGGAGAACTTATAGAACACAGAAACCTATTGATATCCTTCTAGAAGAGGATTTTTAGAGCTTGGAGCATATAGCAGAGACATCTTATAACTGTTTCCTGAGGGCAACCATTATCTAACAGAGCACTGAATGGGCTGAAGTTACCAGCTCTTCAACCATGTGGCCTATATAGCATGGCATTTAACAGGTAAATCAATCAATCGTCTTTCTGTTGATCTTCCAGACTATAGAAGGGAGATTTCAGCTATGATGGGAGGCTGCAAGTCTGGCTTCTGAATTTTGCCTAAGGGGAGAATTACTTTGAAAACCTCAAAGCATTAGACAAGTGTAAGATATTATTATTCAGTAAAATGACCTACGAACTAATAGAAACAGGCCATGTTCTGAAATCATTCTGAACTTTTAAAGAGAAGATTGCTATAACTAGATCAACTGGCCTGCCTGCTAGTCTCTATTTAAAAAAAAATCCAACCTTTGTTCTTTTGTGAAGACTGTTTCACATGCCTGAATGCTCCTCCCTCCCTTCCTTCTCTTAGAATCCCTAGTGTTTGTCAAAGCTTAGGACAAGTGTTACCTTTGACATGAGGCCTTTTAAAAATCCTCCTAATGGTTAATGTTCTTCCTGTCTATTATTGCAGGATATAGTGGGGAGAGGGCTAAATTCTGCATCAAGAAGATCTGAATTCAAATATCACTTTAGATACACACTGACTATATGACTTTGGACAAATTGGATTCGTCTCTAAGGCAAACTATCAAACACTCCAAGTTACAGGGAAAGCACTTAATAGCAGTTTCTAAACTAAGAATTTTCTTTCTAAATGAAACTACGTATTTGAATAAGAAATATGTGCATGTACATAAACATATACATATGTACAAAAAAGTAGCACACACATATATGTGTATATATATATACAATAGTTCCTTCTGGTAAGATTTATATAAAATATATGTATATATATACATATAGTATATAATTATAATATAGAATATACATTATGTATATATATGCTATGTTAGCATTATATTGCTATGGTATATCATATCTTATATATTACATTACATTATGTTATATTATAAAATATAGATCCTCTCCATTAAAATGTAAACTTGTTGAAGACAAGAACTAACTTGATTTTTATCTTTGTATCTTCAGTACCTAGGATAGTGCCTGGCCCACAGTTAGAGCAGGACCCAAAGCTCAGAATGTTTTATTTAGTCAGATAAAAGTTTAATTACTTGGAAGTAAGCATGGGATAGTTATACTATATCTTAGTCTACTAGGTTTGATTTAGCTACAATGTTTTGTATAGTTCTGGGCACCTTATTTTTGAAACACTATTGATTCACTGGAGAGTATAGAGGAATACAACAAGAATGATGAAGAGTTTTGAGTCCATATCATATGAGACTTGGTTGAGGGAACTGAGAATGGTTAGTCTGGAGAAAAGAAGATTTAAGGGTGACTTAAGGCCTGTTTTTAATTATTAGAAGAGCCATGAAAAAGAGATTAAACTTTGGATAAAAATTACTGAAGGGTAATGTAATTCTTCTCTAAAATGTAATATTCTCTTGTTGGGGTTTCCTTGGGGTCTCTGGCGGCAGCCTTAGTTTCAGTTCAGTAATCACCCCAAATGCAGCCAGGTATTAAAGTCTAAATCCTTTATTGTCTCTTTCCAAGCCTTGTCTCCTTTCCTGCAGCCCGATTAGCTTTCTTAGAGGCCTTCTGTAGTCTTGGTTCCGAGAGCTTGAGGTCTGGCTTCTAAATCTCCCCCACGGAATCCTGGTTGAGGCTCCTAGCTTATATATGCTCTCTTAAAGATGTGAATCTTGTAGAACTCTAGTAAGTACTAAGTACATGTACTGAACTAGAGAACTGTTAAATATCATGGATAAGGAAATTGAGCTGGGCAATACCAGTTTTGAGTTCCATAAGATAGGTGATGGACAGTGAGGTCCAGGGTAAAGAGAGCTAGATTTGAAGTTGGAAAACTTGAGTTTGAACTCTGCCTCTCACACTTACAGCATGTTTTATCCTGGGTAAGTCAATTAAAAAAAAAAATTAAAGCCCCTACTGTGTGCAAAGAAGGCACTTGTAGTAGGATGGAGGAATATGAAGATAAAAATGAAATAGCTTGAGGATCTCATAGGAACATGAGTAAAATTGTAGCATCAGAGTGAGGACTTGAGTTCGAATCCCCCTCAGACATTTACTGAGTGACCCTAGGAAAATATTATTTTCATCATCTGTAAAATGGAGATAAAAATAGTGCCCACTTCACAATGCTATGAAAATCAAATGAGATAACATATGTAAAGTGTTTTACCTTAAATCACTGTGTAAATGGTAGTTATTAGCATTAATGCATTTATTATCAACATGAATTTATTATGTGCCTACTATATGCCAGGTGCTATACTACATGATAAGGAAGCAGACAAAAAAATAAAATAATTCATACTTTCCAGGATCTTTATAGCTAGGAGTGAGGAACTGCACTCATTCTGGGCTGGCTCTGTTAATTAACTGACCAGATGACTTATAGGTAAATCACTTACCTTTTGAGTGCCTCAGTTTCCTTTTCTGGAAAATGAATTGTATTCGTTAATAATATAAATAGTTGTATTAGTTGACTTTTAAGTACCTCCCTCACTCTAGCTCTAAAGCCCAGTGGATTCCAGGGGTGTGTGTGTGTGTGTGTATTTAAAGATGCTCACTGAGTGTACAAATTTCTGTATGAAACTAATCCAGAGCTTTGGGGAACTAAGGCATATTAAGCACTTACTTTGGATAAAAGTAAGTCCAAGTTCTAGGGAAAGAAATGGATGGATGGATGAAAGAAAAAACATTTATTAAGAGTGCTTATTATGTGTCAAATGAATGCTTATCTGGGGAGAATGGCTGGAGGGGAGCCAGACTGCCAGAATGTATCTGATCTCATATAAATATCATGATCTTCTAGGGGGATGCAAGATAGATGCACTTGCCCAACCACAAGTCACTAATGTGTATACAAAGGATAGGGGTGAACAACACTGCCATAGACTCGTTCTGGTTGTCTCCTAGGTCTCTTCCCCTGGAAAAATTATGCGATGTACCAGATGCTCAGGAAAAGCAACAAAAGTTTCAATTAACCCTTATGGACTGGTGGTTATTGTAGGGAGGTAGGGATGGAAATAAAGTGATAAAGGAAGGATCTAAAAATACTGTGATGGATTTGATTTGAAACATAACAAAGCAAGGAATTAAAGAAGATACTTAGGTCAATAGAGGGATGGAAAAAGACCTTGACCTGGCTCAATGTTTTTGGATAATATCACTCAAAATTCTCATAAACAACAGTTGCTTTAACTAAAACATGATAACTTTTAAAAGGACATTCTTTGTCTTTTGAATAGGAACCTATTTTTCTGAAATGCAACATGGTTTAGATATAGCAAAAGAATAGTGCTTTGATATGAGATAGTTTTTACAAAGGAGCAGTTACTGGAAAAATCTACACCTTTATAAAAGTTATCCTATATTAAATGGCTTAAATGAACTAAAAGTTCTAGTCCCTAGTCCTTAAAAAATAGGAGTGGGGGAGGAATGAGAGCCAATTATAAATTCTTCACAGAATTCTGGAACCCTGAATAGTAAAGCAGATAGCCTGAGAGAGTGGGACCAGAAAATGAATCTTATACATGTAAAGTGCTTTGCAAACCTTAGGATGAAATAGGTTTCCCAGTAACTGCCAGGTACTAAGAAAGGTCTTTCACCAGGAACAAGACCTGAATCTAAGCTATCAATCGTACTTTATCCTAAAATCACCCCCACTAAAGATCTGTTATAGTGCTGTGCCGTACTGGGTGCTGAGGTTCCTGTTTTGTGTCTGTTTAATAAAAGTTTACCTGAAACTTGAAAAAATAAACATATTGTAATGTTGTGAGAGGAATAGTGGGGTTGTAAAAAATCATAGGATCATAGATTTAGAATAGAAGATATCATAGAAACTGTTGAGTCCAAACTATTGAATAGATGAAAGTCTGAAACCCAGAAGAAATTAAGTGACACATTCAAGGTCATACATGTAGGAAACAGGTAGTAAGTAAGAATGTTGGGATTCAAACCAATTCTGTTAGAGCTTGATTGTACACAATAGACTGTAAGCTCCTTGAAATCAGGACTGTCTTTTTCCTTTCTTCATATTCCATCACTCAACACAGTTCCTGACACATAGTAAGTACTTTATGTTTATTGACTAATCAAGGATCCAACCATCTGAATGCAGCATTCCTTCCCCTTTATCACCTCTGCTGAATGAATGGGATTGAAGGAAACTGAACAAAGGGTAATGTATGTGACATCTCAAAATACCCAATTAAAGGTCCCAATTACAATGTTACTCAAAAATCCCTAGTTTCTAAAGGAGAGAATAGAGAAAGACTATGATTGAAACAAAGTTTTGAAGACTAACAGCTTATACTGAACCTCTTTTAATTAACTTTGTTATGTCACTTGGAAAGAAAAATTTGCCCTTTGAAGAATTACTAAATTCACTAAATTTGAAAAATTGTAGCCTTGAAAATGGATCTACTTAAACTATTATTTGTTCCTATGATTGCTCTATCTGCCTCATTGGGTTGAAAGATTCCATACCTGAAGTTCCCTATGCTGAAGAAATCATAAAACTTTTAGAAAAATCTTTAAAATTTGGTAGAGATATTTGTGTTGGATCTAGAGTAGTGATTTGCATTCATTAGTCTAGAAGTGTTGATATGAAGCTGTGATAAATCAGTCCTTGCTTGTTTCAAAAAGCAAGTGAGTCGTGAATAGAGAAGATGAAAGAAAAAGAAAAACAACACCACCAGCAAGGAAAAGGAGGAGGAGGAAGAGAAAGAGGAAGAAAAAGAGGAAGAAGAGGAAAAAGAGAAATAAGAGGAAAAAGAGGAGGAAGAAAAGAAAAAAAGAAGAAAAGAAGAAAAAGAAGGAAGAAGAAAGAAGAAGGAGGAGGAGGAGGAGAAGAGGAGGAAGAGAAAGAGGAAGAAAAGGAGGAAGAGGAGGAAAAAGAGGAGGAAGAAAAGAAAAAAGAAGAAAAGAAGAAGGAAGAAGAAAGAAGAAAGAGGAGGAAGAAGAAGGAGGAGGAGGAGGAGGAGGAGGAGGAGGAGGAAGAAGAACAAAGAAGAAGGAGGAGGAGGAGGAGGAAGAAGAAGAAGGAGGAGGAAGAAGAAGAAGAAGAAGAAGAAGAAGAAGAAGAAGAAGAAGAAGAAGAAGAAGAACAACAACAACAACAACAACAACAACAGCAACAACAACAACAACAACAACAACAACAACAACAACAACAACAACAACAAGTACCCCTGGCTGCCTCTGTCTGGAATTCCCTGCTTTCTGATCTCTTCATCCAAAAAAAAAAAAAAAAAAGCTGTAACAAAGAAGAAGAGAGTAGGTATTGATGTTAAGGATATTAGAAGTGCAGAATTAGGGCAAAGAGAGAGCTCAGGGGAGGTAACTTCTATATTTCTCTAGAAATCATTAGGTAAAAACCTCTACTTAAAGGGAGAGAGTAGTATAGATAGCCTGAGGAGAGAAGACAAGGTTTGTAATGATTGCAATAAAAAGTAAAATAGGGAAGTATGAAAAGATTGCCATGCAGTAGCAAAAGCCCAATTGAGATAATATGATGCAGAATTTATTCTTGATATTTCTTTCTTTACTATCTTGATGACTGGAATCATGTTTTATCACTTCTTGTAAACTTATACTATTGTTGACATACATCTCTAACTGATATAAGAGATCAAAATGTTAATAAATCAATGGAGTTTTATCAAATGTCTGCTATGAGTTAGGCACTGTGCTAGGTTTTGAGTATACAAGTACAAAGTGATTGCTGCTCTCAAGCAGCTTACAATCTAATGTGGAAAATACAAGTATATATAGGGAAAAAATGTTAAGAGAACAAACATAGTCATTAAATATGAGATAATTAGGGAGGGTGGATACTAACAGGAAGACGAACCAAGAAAAGCTTCTCATAGAAAGGGACTCTTAAGCTGCTTTGAAGAAAGGCAATGACTCGAAAATGTAGAGGTAAAAAGGCAGAGCATTCTAAAAAAAGAGGGGACAGCCAGGGAGATATGCTATCACATATGAGAAATAGAAAGAGGGTAGTTTGTTTGCATTGCCTAGTACCAGAAGGAAATAATGTCCAATAAGGCTCAAAAATCGTTGGTGCCTGGATGAGAAGAGTTCTAAAAAATCAGTGATGAGAGATTCTCCAATGTAATGGAAAGAGCCTTTGATATGGAGATGGATTGACTGAGTTCACTTTCTGGTTTTGACAAATTATTCTAATTCTTTGGAACTTTGTAAAATGAAGGGATTGGAGCAAGTGGCCCCAAAAGTTTCCTTCCAGTTCTCATTGTACGTTGCTATGATGAGCTAAAGGATGACTGGGTAGGGTGAAAAGAACACTTATTAACAATGTGATCTTTAAAGTAGTTTGTAGGATCATAGATTTAGAACTGTAAGAGATCTTTGGGGGTATTTAGTTCAAATAAAGGAATCTAATATATATATGTCAATAAACTCCAACCCTTTTGTTGTAGGAACAATATATTCCATATAGGTTAGATTATTTATGTGTCCCCCCATTAAAATTTACTTGGAGACAATCAATTTAAGGAATTAAAACTTGGGCTGTTGATATGGCTTCCTGATGCCCTAAAATACAAATATTTACTGTCCAGGGAGTCAACAGTTTCTTGCTCAGGCTTTCTGGCCAGCAGACTAGCATGGGCAGTAGAGCTCCAGGGAAGGTACACCCAACTCATTCAATGTTCTATTCTTGCTGAATATTCTTTCTCTACTATGGTTATATAAAGCTCCTATTATTAACTCTTAGATGGTTTGTGAGCATCTCAGTCTTATGAGTTTTTCCATCGATGGAGAGAGACACAGATATCAATATCTTATATATAGTTTAGTATATAATAGAGTATCTATACTTGATATAGCATATATAATATAACATAAATATAGCATATATTCTCTGTCTCTCTGTCACTGTTCCTCTGTCTCTGTCTTTGTCTCTATCTCTGTTTCTCTTTCTCTCTCTGTCTCTGTATGTGTCTCTCTCTCCTTCCCTTTCTCTGTTTCTGTCTCTATCTGCCTCTGTGTTTCTCTCTGTCTCTGTCTCTCTTTTTTTCAATCTCTCAATTTCTGTGTCTCTGTCTTGATCTCTCTACGTCTCTCTGTTATTGTCTCTGTCTCTTTCTTTCTCTTATCTATCTTAGGTCTTATAATCAAGGCCCAGATAAGGACTGGATAATATCTGGGGAAATCATAAAGCATTTCCAATGATTTCAAGGTATCCTCAACACCAAAATCAATCTTTTTTTTAAACACAATTTTCTAGCTATGTTAAGTTTTGAATCTTGGAATAACACTAAGGGAAAAAAATAAAAGACCAAAGATAGATCCAATGCCAAATGTAGAGATTAAAGGGAGTCATCCAATATAACTCTTTCATTTAACAAAAGAGGAAACTGAGATTCAGGGAGGTGAAGGAACTTGCCTAGGTTCAAACAGGTAGCAAGGGGGCAAAGATGAGATTAGAACTCAGAGGCTCTGATTTCCATCCAGCACACTTTTTATTGCATATCAATTTACTGTTGATGAAAACAATAATATATACATATATGGATATGCTATACATGTGAATTATATATTATATATGTCATATATTATTATACATTTATTATATATTATATATGTGAATTAACAATAATATTATATTACAATTACTATATATAATTAACAGTAATATGTGCATATTATATATGTGAATTATATATTGAATTAACACTAATATATGCATATATATAACATACATATATACAAACATACATACAGTAAAATTAAAAGTACTTACATATATACTAAATGCCTGACACTTTGCTAGACACAAAGCATATAAAGAAAATAAAAACAACAACAAACAGTTCCTTTTTTTCACGGAACATATTATAGTCCATCAGAGGAAGTGCTTGTGCTAGATTTGGAACTGGAGGTCCTCATTTGAATACCAGCTCTGTTATTTTCTTTTTATCTGTGTCACCATGGGTCCTCTAGGTCTCAGTTTTCTCCTTCATAAAATAAGGACGGTTGGATCATATCCCCTCCAATACTCCTTCTAACTCCAGATCTATTATCTCTTTCTAACATAGAAATAAATACTCACAGATGAGGTGGTTGTTATTTTTAAAGGAAGAAAATGAGTTCCATTTGTCATCTGAGCTAACCTGATGGGAAAACAAAATTAAAGGAAGAAAAATCAAAGCATGATTTTGCAGTCAGCAATTTTTTAGCAGTGGCTTGTGAGTAACTGTTCCCTCAAGTCACCTGTAAAGCCAAGAGAGGCAATAACTACAGGGGAGATACCATCCAGAGATTTAGGGAAGTGAGTAACCAGAGCTGTTCCATGACCCAGACTTTATCTGCATGGTTACTGATGGTTACTATGAAACACTCTGTGTATATGTGAATGAGGGTGTGTTTCTTTTACTCTAGGATGGAGAGATGATTCATCCTCTCTGCATAAACAAAAATCAATTGGCAGAACAATAATTTGAGGGATCTATCTGTAGGGGGTCCACTTAGGAAATTAAAAAAAAAAAACCAGGGAATAGTTTATTTATACCATTCTCTTCAAGTAAATTTATATCATTTATATCAGACTCTTCATGACCCTACTTGGAGTTTTCTTGGCAAAAAAGTAAGGTTTGCCATTTCTTTCTCCAGCTCATTTTACGGAGGAGGAAACTGAGGCAAAAAGGGTTAAGTGACTTGCGTAAGGTCACATAGGTAGGAAATGTGTGAGTCAGGATTTGAACTCAGGAAGATGAGTCTTCCTGATTCCAAGCCCAGTGCTCTACTGAGTCTGTCAGCTAACTGTCCAATTGTTTTTGTTATAGTCTCTAAACATAGGGAAAACAGTAACGATGACAATGATAATGATATCTAGCATTATATTCTGTCTCTCTGTCACTGTCTCTCTCTATGTCTCTCTGTCTCTATCTTTCTGTTTCTCTTTGTGTATGTGTATGTCTTTCTTCTTCCCTCTCTCTCTCTGTCTCTGTCTCTGTTTTTTTTGTCTGTCTGTCTCTGTCTCTGTCTCTCTGTCTCTCTGTGTCTGTGTCTGTCTGTCTGTCTGTCTGTCTGTCTGTCTGTCTGTCTCTCTCTCTCTCTCTCTCTCTGTCTGTCTCTCTGTGTTTCTGTCTCTCCGTCTGTCTTTCTCTCTGTATCTGTCCTCTTTCTTTCTCTGTCTTTGTCTCTCTGTCTCTCTGTTTTTCTGTCTGTTTCTCTATCTGACTTTCTGTCTCTGTCTCTCTCTGTTTCTGACCCTATTTCTCTCTGTCTGTCTGTTTATATTTCTCCCTCTCTGTCTCTCTGTCTCTGTCCTTTGTCTCTATCTCTCTGTCTCTGTCTGTCTGTCTCTGTCCCCTGTCTCTATCTCTGTTTCTCTTCTCTTCTCTCCTTCTTCTCTCTCTTTCCCTCTCTCCTTCCCTCCCTCCTTCCTCGTCTGCCTTATTTATCATGTGGATGTCTTGTACTCAGGGCCCATATCAAGGCTGCATGATATCTGGGAATCATATAGCATTTCCAATGATGTCAAGGTACCCCCAATACCAAAACCAAGCTTTTTTTATTTAATTCAATCTTCTAGTGCTGTTAAGCTTGGAATCTTGGAATACATATACAGACAGATGCATACATATAGATATAGATATATATATTTCTATACATCAATTATTTCATTTGATCCTCACAAGAACCCTGTGAAGTATGTGCTATTATCAGATACAGTAGAAGAATTCTGGGAGTGCATTCAGAAAGATTTGAATACAGTTCAGTCCATGTCCTAGCTATGTGATCATAGACCATTGTGTGAATCCATTTTTCAACTGTAAAATGGAAATAATAACAGCAACTACCTCCCAGAGTTATGAGGATCAAATTGTAAAAAGTGCTTAGCACAGTGCTTGGCACATAGTAGGAGTTTTCTAAGTGCTTATTCTTTTCCTTTCCTATATCTTTTTACAGATAAAGAAATAGACGCTGAAAGATTTTAATTTACTGCCTGAGGTCAGACTTAAATGTTTGAGGATGGACTTGAACTCAGATCTTCCGAATCCAGCTCTAATACTGCAACACTTAGCTTCCTGGTCAGTAAAAGTGTTGCTCTTTGTTTTTGGTATAGTTGTTATTAGATCTAGGATGTCATTAATATGGAAGAACTCCCAGGGGGAAAATTCCCTTTACCAAAGCAGATAGAGGGCTTAGAGGGCTTCTTGGAGGCACTGGCAAGTTAAATGATTTACCTTGGGCTCTGAAGGGTGGAAGATGGAGGGCTGAGGATGGAGATCATACACACAACTGGCAGGTGTCAGAGACAGTTCTCAAAGCCCAGACTTCCTTGCTCCAAGGCCTGTTTTCTGCTCACTATGACCTACTGCATCTCATTTCCATTAGGCTCAATGGGAAAGTGGTGACTAGAACCCAGACTAGGCAACAAAGTGGACCAGAATGAATCTTGGGATCAGAGTGGGAAGTCCAGGGTTTATCTGAGGTACCACCTCACACCTCTCAGATTGGCTAAGATGCCAGCAAAAGATAACGGTTCTGCTTTTCCTTTCACAAAATGACTAATGTGGAAATGTGATTAAAACAATTGTACATGTACAAGCTCTACCAGATTGTTTGCTGCCTTGGGGAGGAAGGAAGTAAAGAAGGGAGGTAGAAAAATTTGAGACACAAAGTCTTACAAAAAAATTGTTGAAAACTATTATGTTTTTAGAAAAATAAAATACAATTGAATTTTTACAAAATCCCAGCAATCCCAACTAGAAAGTTCAGGATTTGAATCCTAATTCTGCCACCCACATGTGTGATTTTAATAGGTTTCTTTGTTTCTCCATGCCTCAGTTTCTCCATCTATTAAAATAAGGGACTTAGTGATCCCAAGTCCTGTGATCTTATGACTGACATCCATCGAGGAAAGCCAACTATGGGTGCTTAAGAGTTACCTTCCCTCACTCTTCTAGGGGAAAGGTGATCACAGAATTAGAAAGAGGAACACAGAAAGGTCACATCACTAAGACCAGAGTCCCCATCTTGAAGATGTACTGTAACCCCAGCATCGCCTATTTGTGCTCCTTGCCAGTCCCTCCACACTGGGAGAAGCTGTTCCCTGGGGCTGCTTTTTTTGTCTGAAGCTCAGCATTTTGGGTCACAAAACCTCTGCTGGGGGAAAAAAAAAGGAAATGATTAGAGGCTGGAAGCGTTCTCCTCTCCCTCCCCCACCTTATGGTCAGCTGCCTTGCCTCCTCTTAATTTTCCCTAACCCTGTCAGCCCCTACTCGGAGCTAACTGATTGGCAGCAGTAATCCTGTCTGCTGGCTGGCTCCCTATTCAGAGCATTATGCAAATAGCCCCAACCTTAGCATTTCAGTCCCATTCAGGGCTGGAAGACAACACACTTTTCATTAGCATTTCAAGTGCCAGGGCTGAAAAAGGGGAATGGACAACTCTTTTTTTTTTTTTTTTCCCCCTGCTAGATCCTTTAGGAGCCTGGAAAATGTCTGTTTTTCATCCCTCTGCATGCATCAGTATTAGACTCGGACTTCAGAGTGACCCCCTGACTGACCTCTGGGGAGAGCATTCATCAGAATTCTTCCACATATACACAGAAAAGGAGGGCCTGAAATTAATCACAGAGATGAGGTGACAAAGATGAAGGGAATCCGGCCAGAGGGTCTCAGTTTTGGAGCCGAGCGGTGCCTCCTAAATGAGGGGATTTCAAGGCAGACTTTATTCCTTGCTGCCCACCCACTCCCTTGCCTACATCCCTTCCTTGGACCTTAATTTCCTAATCTATTAAAAAAGCTGGCTTGGGGGGGGGGGGGAAATGACCTTACCCCTAAGGCACTTAGAAGACCTTGTCCATGGTCCTAAGGATCTTACTTAAAATCGCACCTACCACCCCAGGTCTATAGTTCTCTGAGATCTAGCCAGGTCACAAGTTCAACTCCTTCATGGGTCAGTTAGTTCGGCTATGACTCTCAGTTACAGCCCCAGCCTGGGGAGTTCACAAAGTGTGGGCCTATATCACGAGGAGAACTGATTATAGAGGGAGGAAAAGCCAATTCATCTCTGATATTTGGGCATCTTATTCCTAGTAAGTGCCTAATTCTGGGCACTTGAATGATAATAACTGATATTTACTAGACCTTTAAAGTTTACAGACACTTGATATATCTTAAATCCTTTGATTACAACAATCATTTGAGGAGATAAATTCCATTCTTATCCCCATTTTAGGAATAGGGAAAACAAGGTTGATATAGGTTCAGTAAATTACCCAGAAGTACAGTCAACTGTCTAATTGATCTGGATTTAAAATTCTGGTTTCCTTGACTCCAAATCCAAAATTCCATCTGCCTAGCTGCAACGATGGGCTTGTTAAAGTTCCCGCTCCACATCATAACTGCTTTTGAAGGAACATCAACAACCTGAAACAGAGTAGGATAGCTAAAGGACCAGGGGAAAGAATGCTGGATCTGGGATGTGTTATAATCTCTATCTCAGTTTCCTTCAAGATACTCAAATTGGTAAATTAAAAAAAAAAAATTAAAAAATAAATTTAAAAAAGATCGAAGCACAAACAACAACAGTCTTGTACTTATCTAACTACTTCTTCCCAGTCTCTTTTGTCAGATCTTTGTCTAGGTCATGTCTGCTAAAGTGGGGGGGGGGGGAGGGGAGGCTTTTCTCTTCTGCCTTTATTTGATTGAAATTGGTGATTTTATCAGCCCCCCCCCACTTTAATTATAATCTCTATGCTAATGAGTTTCAGATCTACTTATCCAGCCATAACATCCAAACTTACCTCTCTGATATTTGACATGTCAAACTGGATGCCCAGTAGAAATCTCAAACTCAGCATATTCAAATTTATTATCTTTTTTGCTCAAACCCTTCCTACTTCTGAACTTCATTTCTATTATTAGAGGAGGGCTTCTTAAATTCTTTCCACTTGCAACCCCTTTTCACTTGAGAAATTTTTATTTGATTCCAGGTATATAGACATTGAAATAGATATACAAATCAGATATTTACTGATAATAAATTATAATTTTCCAACTCCTGTATTCAGTTATGAGACTCCATTTGGGGTCGTGACCCACATTTTAAGAAGCTTAAGGCTGGAGAACCACCATCCTTCCAATCATATGTCCCTACTCTATGGGTCATCCTTGATTCTTCATTTTCATTCACTCCCCATATCCATCTGTTGCCAAAGCCTGTTGATGTTACCTTTGTAATATCTCTCCTATGTGTCCCCATCTCTCCTCTGACATTTCTCTCACCCTGGGGAAGGTCTTTATTAGCATATGCCTGGAATATTGCATTAGCCTGCTGGTCAGCCTCCTTACCCCAAGTGGCTCCTCCCTTGAGTCCATCCTCCAAGCAAGTGTCAGATTAATCTTTTTAAATCATAGATCTGACCATGTAATCCTCTATCCAATGGCTCCCCATCATCTCCAGGACAAAATATAAAATCCTTTGTCATTCAAAGCCCTTTCCAATCTGCCCCTCCCCTGACCTTTCAAGTATTCTTACATCTCACTTTCTCTGCCATCCAAAGTCATCCTTGCTATCCTTTAAACAGCCTTTCATCTCCTAATTCAAGGTATTTTCTCTGCTTGTCCCATGCCTGGGATACTTCTCCCTATCTCTGCTTCTTGACTTCCCCCTCTTTCCATCAAGTCCCAGCTAAAATCCCACTTTCTGCAGGAAGCCTTCCTGATTCCCTATAATGCATATGATTTCCTTCTATTAGTTATCTCTAATTTATCCTGTATGTAGCTTGTTTGTACATAGTTGTTTGCATATTGTTCTCATCACTATCACCATCACTACTAGATTGTTTGCTCCTTGAGAGAAGGGATTGCTTTGGTATGCTCTATGCCCAGTGCCTTAAGTGACCATAATAGGCACTTATATTGTTCATTCATTTCAGTTGCATTCAACTCTTTGTGATCCCACCTGAGGTCTTTTTGGCAAAGATCCTGAAGTATTTTGGCCATTTCCTTTTCCAGCTCATTTTACAGATGAGGAAACTGAGGCAAATAAGAGTAAATGACGTATCCGGGATTACACAGTCAGTAAGTATCTAAGGTCAGCTTTGAACTTAGGTTTTCCAACTCCAGACAGAGTGCTCCATCCACTGCACCACTTGAGCTTCCCCAATAGACATTTAATAAAATTATCTGTCACATGAGGTGTTGTATTAGGTTGGTCTCTGAAGTCCTCCGTAGCTCAGATCCATGATCTTAAGTCCTTTCGCTTCTCTAGGCCTCAACAAACTCCTCTGTAACATAAGAAGGTCGAACAAGATGGCTCCCTGGGTCCCTTCGGGCTCCAGATCTAGGATCCTGTGATCAAGATAGTGAAAGGACTTTAGTCACCCATGAGTTGGTTGTTTAGCCTAGAGTATCGAAGACTTGCGGCAGACATTAGGAATTCCTGATGTCCAGGAAATCTTCCTCCACTGATGAGGTCACAGGTTGGGACCAAGCTTCTGTGAAGTCATGAAAGATTTCCTCAGAAGAAATCATGGAAGCTATTCCTATTCTGTGCTGGTAATATTGATTCTGCCTCTATTTCTTCAATCTCGCCATCTCACAATTGCCCCCTAAAACATACACATCACTTTCCCAGGATCAGAACAAGTCTCAAAGTGAAGTATCAAAAAGTTTCCCTGGTTCCCTGCTCCTGTCAGCTCCATCCCCATCCCAAGAAGCCTGGCCTCCATATGGTATTCTCTATTTAATGGGTTAGCTTCCAGATGGCTGATGTCAGATGAGGAAACCCCGTTGTCAATACTGTGGCTCCTGGAAACTAGGGATCTCAGGGTTATTTTACAGATCAGGTCAAATGTCTTCCCAATCTTAAATTATCTTTCTTACATTAAATTATCTTTAAATCTTAAAGTATCATTCTTTCTGATGAACAAAAATATGATTTTGACTTTCAAAGATTGAGTCTAACCCTTTAAAAAACAGTCAAAAGGTTTTAATGAAAGTGCATTTCATTTAATCATATGATTTACAGGATCTTAGTATCAGAAATTACAAAGTTAGAAGGGACTTGGGAAACTGTCCATTTAATCCAACATCCTTGTTTAATAGATGGGGAAAGCAGAAGGAAGAATAACTTCTGACGTTCTTTTTTATAAAGTTTTTTTTTATTAAAGCTTTTTATTTACAAAACATATGCTAGGTAATTTTTCAACATTGACCCTTGCAAAGCCTTCTTTTCCAAATTATCCCCTACTTCTCCCCACTTCCTCCCCTAGATGGCAGGTAGTCCAATACATGTGAAATATGTTAAAATATATGTTATATCCAATATATGTATACATATTTATACAGTTATCTTCCTGCGCAAGAAAAATCTGATCAAGAAGGAAAAAAATCCTGGGAAAGAAAACAAAATGCAAGCAAACAACAACAGAGAGTGAGAATGTTATGTTGTCATCCACACTCAGTTCCCACAGGTCGGTCTCTGGGTGTAGATGGTTCTCTTCATCAATGAACAGTTGGAACTGGTTTGCATCATCTCATTGTTAAACAGAGCCATTTCCATCAGAATTGATCATCATATAGTTTTATTGTTGCCATGTATAATGATCTCCTGGTTCTGCTCATTTCACTCAGCATCAGTTCATGTAAGTCTCACCAGGCCTCTGGAATAATCCTTTGGGTCATTTCTTACAGAAAAATAATATTCCATAACATTCATATGCCCTAATTTATTCAGCCATTCTCCAATTGATGAGCATCCATTCTATATCCAGTTTCTTGCCACTATAAAAAGGGCTGCCACAAACATTTTGCACATGCACATACACATTTTGCACAGGGTCCCTTTCCCTCCTTTAAGATCTCTTTAGGACATAGGCCCAATAGAAACCCTACTGAATCAAAGGGTTTGCACAGCTTTATGAACATAGTTCCAAATTGCTCTCCAGAATGGTTGGATTTGTTCACCGTTCCACCAACAATGTATTTTCCCACATCTCCTCAAACATTCGCCATTATCTTTTCCTGTCATCTCAGCCAATCTGAGAAGTGTGTAGTGGTATCTTAGAGTTGTCTTAATTTGCATTTCTCTGATCAATAGTGATTTGGAGCACCTTTTCATATGACTACAAATAGTTCCAATTTCTCCATCTGAAAATTGTCTGTTTATATCCTTTGATCATTTATCAATAATTGGGGAATGACTTGAATTTTTTTAATTTTATAATTTTTTTAATTTTATAAATTTGTAACTTCTGACTTTCAAAAAGAGAGTCTAACCCTTTAAAAAAATCAGTCAAATGGTTTTAATGGAAGTGTATTTCATTTAATCATATGATTTACAGGATCTTAGTGTCAAAACTTACAAAGCTAGAAGGGACTTGGGAAGCTGTCCATTTAATCCAACCTCCTTGTTTAATAGATGGGGAAAGCAGGAGAAGTAACTTCTTCAAAGTCACTGAGGCTGTGTTCCAAGGAAGGGATTTAAATAGAGGAAGCTAGCTCTGGAGCCAGAAGGCAGGAAGCCTGGAGGCCATGTGTTCCTGCCTTCTCATTATAGAACGAAGGAGGTGGTACTTTGTCCATTTAAGATCACATAGAGAATACTTAATTGGTAATTTGGAGATATAGGAAGGGAGAAGTTTATAGACTCTAATTCAACTCAATTAGCATTTATTATGCAACTGTATAACTATATAATTAGCATTCAATTAGCATTTACCATAGGGAAGGTCCACTGCTAGGAAACAGTCTCTGTCCTCATGAGGCTTACATGTCACCAGGACAGAAAACAAAGGAAGTTTAGGAATCAACTGCCTTCAATTTCTGGATGAGAGAACTGAGACTTCAGAGGAGACTTATCTAAAGTCACATGATCAGGAAGGATCAGAATCAAGATTTGAATTCAAGTTCCCTAATTCCAAATCTGTCTCTTTACAATGTTCTGAGCTGTCTCTAGACTTACTCTTGGTGTCCATTTTAGAAATAGAATAATGGACTAAGTTAGGGCAGCTGGGTGGCACAGTGGATAGAGTCCAACCTCGGACATTTACCAGCTGTGTGATCCTGGGCAAATCACTTAGCCCTGTTTACCTCAGTTTCCTTGTCTGTAAAAAGCAAATGGCAAACCACTCCAATATTTTTGCCAAGAAAATCCCAAAGGGTATCATGAAGAATTGAACATGACTTAAAAGACTCAAAGTAACAACAAATGGACTAAGTTAAGCATTTATCTGTTTCCTATGTGTTTTTATTCCATAATGTTCTGAATAATGATAATCCCTATATGTGTATATATATGTATATATATATATATATATATATGTATATATAGCCTCAAAATTAAATGATAAAATCATACATGTAGAGTTGGAGGAGACCTTAAAGACTCTCTATTATAACTCTTCCCCTGTTGAACAGGAACAGAGAGTCAGAAATAACTGTCTTGCATAAAGGCAGTAAATTCATCTTGAAAACACACACACATGTTAAAGATTAAAAATTAAAAAGGAACCTCATTGAGAAGTTTTATTACTTTTTATAATTCCTATTTGCCTTCACACTTTTATTTCTTTTTTATTCTTGGTCAATGGGACTGAGTATGTTTACAGGTCAACATGAAGTTTGTACAAGCCGAAGGAAATATGATACAATGGAAAGATGTCTTGCTCTAGACCTGATGTCTTGACTCTACCACTAACCAACAATGTACATTGGGAGAATCACTTAATTTATCTGAGCTTCCTTTAAGATTTAAACTCTTGCTTGTATATATGTTTGTATATAATCTCCACAATTAGTTTGTAAGCAAGGACTATTTTTAATCTCTCTTTATATCTTGAAGCTTAACACAATGAGTAACACATAGAAGGCTCTTAATAAATGTTGATTATTTGATCGATTGATTGATCCCATAACCTCACTGGACCTCAGTTTCTCTTTTGTAAAATGGACATCTTGGACTGGATGCCCTCTAAAGTCCTCTCCAAGTCTGGATAGAGGAGCCTATCATCTTATGACATGATTTGTCCAAGGCTTTCAAGCACTGCTGTGAGAAATAATTCATTTGGACCTCTATTGTATTTCCATCAGAATTCATCAATTGGATATGATTCCACAGGGGTGGTGATTATAAGTTCTATTTGTTAGACCCCAGACCTGGGAGTGGTAGATTTTAAGTTCACTTGTTTAATCACGGGAAACAACTGGTTTTTCCTTGTCATGGTGACCAAGCCCCATGTGGTAGAGAGGACTCAATTATGTGGAAAGTCCTCCAATTTAATTTGGTACCTTTGGACCATTCTCTCTTTCCTAGCAGTTGAACAACACATGACCACTTAGTCAGTGAAGACGCCCCATGTTTCACCCAGCCTATGACCATATATTGATATGTCATTTTTGGCTCTCAAAGACAGAGTCTATCAACCAATGAGATTCTGTATTTTATCATGCCTCTTTTGCATATTTAGATATCAAACTTTATATATACAAGGCCCTGGAAGAAGGGGGCATCTCAAATCGTGAGGAAGATCTGCAGTCCACTTCACGAGAGGAGACTTTGGACCCTTAAATAAAGGGCCATTAGCTCAGACCTCTGCCTCAGTCTCTCTTATTGTAGGTAAGACGATTTTAATCTCTACACTGCTGCACTGGAAAAATCAGGCAATCTTTATCTATGGTTGAATTCAGACTTGCTTTGGTTAGCTTCTCCAGGATAGCCTTTGTTTCTCTCCACAGTATTATTGGTTAGAGCAGTCAAAGATGTGATGTTCAAAATAGAAAGCCACCTGCCAAACAGTGAGCTAGAACAGGTTGCTAACATGACAGTTTTTAAAGGTGTGAAACTTAAGGGATTTTTTTTTCTGGCTGAGACATTTAGGGCAATTATTTTTTTTTCCTTATGGTTATCCACACAGGAGCTAACAAACACAACCATACCCTTAATTTGCCTTCTTAAGAAAGGCTTACAGATAGCTTACTCGTAGTTCTTCTTTGTCATAAATAGGGTTTTAAATATAACTTTTTGTTCTTTTTTGTCATTTCTTGATGGATCTAATTACAAATACAAACCTTCTGAGTCTCTTCCTGATACCTCAGCCATCTAGTGTACCAGCGCAGCTATGGATGAAATCCATAAAAATCTTCAGGATATTTCCAAAATGGCCATTGGAAGAAAAACAAAGATAATTTCTAAGTGGTAAAAAATGTTTTAAAGCAGCTTCCTCAAGTGCTCTATATCCCAGAAAAAAGTAATTGCTGACAAAAAAACATGGTAGCAAGAGTGCTGGGGGGACCTGGGTTCAAGTTTCACTTCTAACACTCTTTACTTGGATCAATCGTTCTCAGCTGAATTCTCAGTAAAATGAGGGGATTGGATAAGATGGCCTCTGAGGTATTTTCAAGCACTAACTCTGATCCTAAATGACAGGCACATATATATATATATATATATATATATATATATATATATATATATATATATATATATATATATATATATATATATTTATGCACTCACACACACATCACATCACATCACATCACTTTAAGGTTTCTAAAGTGCTTCACGGAAATTGACTCATTTGCATTTCACAATAATTTTTAGGATAGTCAGTCAGTCAACAAACATTAAGCACTTACTGCATGCTTGGTCCTGTGCTAGATGGTGGGGGAAAGACCAGAGCCAGTTCTTGTCCTTAAGCAGTTTCCAGTCAAATAAGGGAAATATCTTATAGAAATAAGACACTCAAAAAAGAAAAAAAAAAAAAAAAAAGGAGTAAATGGAAGGTAACTTACGGTGGGGGAAAAACCAGAGCCAGTTCTTGTCCTTAAGCAGTTTCCAGTCAAATAAGGGAAATATCTTATAGAACTAAGACACTCAAAAAAGAAAAAAAAAAAAAAAAAAAGGAGTAAATGGAAGGTAACTTACGGTGGGGGAAAAACCAGAGCCAGTTCTTGTCCTTAAGCAGTTTCCAGTCAAATAAGGGAAATATCTTATAGAAATAAGACACTCAAAATAAAAAAAAAAAGGAGTAAATGGAAGGTAACTTCAAAGGGAATGGAACTAGAAACTAGGAGATGGAAAAGGGCTTCCTGGAGGAGGTGATTCTTAAAGTCAGAGATGTGAAATACCTCACCCCTCTTCCCAAAGACAGTGAGATGAAGTGGGATATGAATCCTGATCTTGCAGATTCTAAGCCCAGCATTTGCAGCCACATTGTCCCCAAGCGGACCCAACTCAGGGAGATTAAGGGCATCAGCCTCTTGCTCTGGTTTACAGCAGACCACAAACATGATAATTAGGGCTTCCACCTGGCCAGTGGGCAGAGGAGAGCATCGGTTTCAGAACAAGGAGTGACCTATCTCATCCTTCCTACAGACCTGAAAACCTCACCTGTGGCTGGGATTGTTTGCACTTCCTGTGGAATGGAACGGAATTAATTCAAATAGCTGAGGTTGGAGGTGGCTTTCAACAAATTCACTGGTGGACTAATTACACACTTTTCTCCTTCACCCATCCCCTAATAGGTCCTGGTGAATTACCTGATGGCACTAACCTAGACAAACAGAACACACAATTCTGCATCCAGATCTCAAAGCAGCAGACCAATCGATGTGATCAGCAAGCAGTCAAGTAGCCAGAATCTGCAAGGGACTTTCTTATTTATAGATAAAGAAATGCACTGACATTTTCCCAACATAAAGATCCCTACATCATTCTGTCTTTGCTCCAGCCATGATCTTCAGTTGCTACAGCCCCTTGCCATTGGAAATCTGTGTATGTGTGTGTGTGTGTGTGTGTGTGTGTGTGTATTCTTACCTGAAGATCTCTATCACACTTCTCACCCCCCTGACCCATATTCCAACCTTAGTTCCATGTCTCCTTCATTTTTTCGTCTTCTCTTTCTAGAATCCTCCCTCTTAACTATTGAGGTTGTCTTCTTTCCTTGTGCTTTTAACTCCAATGATTGATCCAGCTTAGTAAATGTTTTCTCTCTGTTTCTTTCACTCTCGTTGTGTCTCTGTCTGTTTCTCTCTCTTTTTGTCTCTGTCTCTTTTTCTCTCTGTGTCTGCCTCTCTTTCTCTGTCTCTCTCTGCCTTTGTCTCTGTTTCTCTATTTCTATGTCCATCTCTGCCTCTGTTTCTCTCTCTTTTTGTCTCTGTCTCTTTTTCTCTCTGTGTCTGCCTCTATTTCTCTGTCTCTTTCTGCCTTTCTGTCTCTTTGCCTTTCTGTCTCTGTTTTTTAGTCTCTGTCTCTGTCTCTCTCTCAAACACATGTCTCTCAATCTCTATCTCCCACTTTCTCTTTTTTACTATTTCTCTTTCTCTCTCTCTATCTTATCATCAGGTTATACCACAGTGTTGTTGGGAGAATAAAATGAGGTAATATAATTTTTATAAACCTTAATTTGCTATCAAGCTATAATTATAACTTTTATTATTAGTTTAAGTCTAGAAGGGGCCACCAGAGGCAATCTAGCTCAACCAACTTACTCACAGAACAAGAAACAGATGATTTGACCAAGTTCTAAAAGCAAGAGAGGTGGGATTTGAATCTAAGGTCTCTGGGCTTTGAACCCAGTTTTCTTACTAATTTACTTGTCTTTTTTTGTACATTCACTCCACATATCAGTTACAAGTTCCACTGGTGTTTTCAAATTTTCTTGCCTAGAAATTGGTCACTTTTCAGGAAACTGGGAATTCGGTTCAATTCAAATCAATAACGATGATCATTGTTACATTGTGGGTCCAGTGATAGAAATATAATAGTTTCTGATCTCATGGAGAGCTAGGAGAATACAGCTGGCATGTAATTAAAGATAAAATACATGCAAAGTTTAGACAAAGTAATTTTAATCGGAAGGCATTTCTAGTAACTGTGGGGATCAGGAAGGGGCCTGTGTAGGAGAAGAAAGTGACTGATGAGGAGAAAGTGAGGAAAGGGATTTCTCCTTGAGAAACCACTGGTGCAAAATCATGGGAGTGGGAGAAATAATGCTTCATACAGGTCAATTTGAAAGGAATGGAAAATGAGGGAAAGGGAGTCATATTTCACAAACTCTGGAGAAGTAGGTAGGAGGCCTGATTGTGGAGGATTAAAAGGCCAGGCTGAAGAGTTTTTATTTTGTGCTATAGGTAATAGGGAGCCATTGATGATTTTTGAGGGGGAGGGGGCAAAGTGTGCCTTGGTCAGATCTGTATTGCAAGCATATCACTTTAGCAGCTGTGTGGAGGATGGTTTGGAGGGGGGAGACTAGAGACAGAGGGACCAATTAGGGACCTCCTTCTTCCTCCTCCCCCCTTCTTCCAGCTGCAACTTTCCCAATGGCTTTAAAAGAGGGGAGTGGGGGAGGAGAAGCTCTCTCTCTCTCTCCAAAGGAGAAGCTAAGTCCTGGCTTTGAACGTCCAAGGAGTACTGCACAACCGCCCGTTAGTGTTTGGAATATTTAATGATCTCAGTGTCAGCTTGATAAATGTTAAATACGAAGATTAGATCTTTAAATGAAGAAGAATAGTGTCTGCATTTATCGTATGGAGGGGGGGTGGACCACAATAAAGGCTGTCACTCTTTCTAAACTGATCACTTGGGGTGGGGGTGGGGGGGTGAGGGCTGTGTCTCCTTTGATTAACTCTGTCTCACACAATGCCAGGGGCAGCCAGGCTTTAACAGATATTAGGTGACTGTGGTGATGGAGGGGGAAGGGGAGGGACCCAGGGGCACCGCCAGTGAGCTGGGCTAACTGAAAGAGAGGTGTGAGCTCTAAAAACCCCAGAGAACAAGGCAGAACAGGGGAGAAGGCTTGCAGGGTCCTGTTTTCTTGGCCTAAAAATACATTTTCCATTTGTGAGGTCAATTAGTCCAACCCCCATCCATTTACAGAGAAAGAGACTGAGGTCCATAGGAGTAGCAACTGGTTAGGACTCATGATTTGGGTCTACAGATATTAGCAATTTAGGTTAAAAAAAATAAACCAAAAGCATTTATTAAACCCCAGCTATGTGCCAAGGACAGTGCAAGGAATTTGGGGTAAAACAATAATGAAAAATAGCTAAGGAGTTTAAGTGTGAACTTGGATCTTTAAAAAGATTTATTTTTCATTTTTTTTCTGGTAGTCAGGGGGGGGGGAAGCCATAAACACTGATACAATAAACTGCTTGAGCTCAGTTTCCTCAGTTGTAACATGAAGGGATTAGCCTACATGGCCTGTGGAGTCCCTGCCAACTCTGGATTTGTGAGACCAGAAATATCACAACACTCCCAAACAAGGCCCAAACCAGATTAAAATGGAAATGGAAGTAGAAATATTTAGCAAAATAAATGAAAATACAATAAAACATAAATATTGTTAATTTGTGGTTTTCTAAGTCAATGTGCCACCCAAAGGGATCCTTAAATATGGCTTTGTGTCCCCCTTCCTTTTCTATTTGAATTTGACTCCAATCTCCTTAGTTATGTGTATCCCTAGTTATTCCCAACTAGTTAAATTTGTCATTATAATTGTGTGGATATCACTTTGTATCTGCTCCTCAGATACTTATTATCTATGTCACTTCACCCTGCTGAACTCAGTTTCCTCAAATGTAAAGTGAGCTGGAGAATGAATCTAGTATCTTTGTCCAAAAAACCCCAAATGGGCCCACAAAGAGTTGGGACATGGCTGAAAAATGACTCAATAATCACAACAATTCTAAGAGTCCAAATATACATATACTACATATAGATATCTACTATATATAATTTTAATATATACAAACACACACATGTATATGGATACACACATCTAAATGGAGACAGAAAGATCAAGAGAAAAAAAAATACAAAGTGTCTTAATGTCTTACTAGTGTCAGTTCTCAGCAGGGCCCTTGGTATTGTGATTAGATATAAATAAAGAACTTATGGGGGAAAGAAGAGAATAAAGTTCTGAGAATTAAGGATTCAATAGTGGGGAACATCTGAATGTGGGAAGAATTGTAGTAATCAAGGGCTGGGGCAGAGCAGCCAATGGGGAAGGAAAAATGGAGTCAATTCAAGTTAATTCCTAAAGAGATTTGGGAATAGGTCAGTATTTTAGCTTGTTCTCCCTTTGTTTATATGTTCCCTTTTTTTAAAAGTTAGTAGAAAGTAAATGATCTTTTAGTTTTCATAACTTCTCTACTAGAGGGAACCATAGAAAATTAAGTCCTGAATTTATAATATTAATATTTTCCATTATCAATCTTCACTTTAAGGAGTGATAGTTTACCAGGAAATATCATTCTCCATCTTGCCTCTTCCCCCGGAACAAAAGTAAGGGGTCAGCTTGAAACAATGGTAGATAGTCCCACAGTAGAGTGGAAAATCCATGGACTGAGGGATTTGAAGTCCTGAATTCCATTAACTGGCTAGGTAACCTTGGACAGGCTACTTGACCACTCTAGGGTTTACTTCTCTCACCTGCAGATGATCTGTTCTCTAGGATGCCTTCCAACTCTTACATTCTATAATTACATGATTTTCTTCTAATTCCAGTGGCCTATTATTTGACAAAGCATTACAAAGGAGGAGGGTCAGGAAAGGATCACAATTCAAAACAGACCTAGCAATGCTGCTGTACTTCCATATCCAGCATGGACATTCGCATCCATTATTAGCTACCAACTTCACCCTTTCCTCACCAAAAGATTAAAGTCAGTCTCTTGGGAGATTGTTTTCCTTCCAAAACAGTTTTAAAACTTAAAGTAATGAAGGGGCAGCTGGGTGGCACAGTGGATAGAGCACCAGCCTTGAACTCAGGAGGACCGGAGTTCAAATATGGTCTCAGACACTTAACACTTCCTAGCTGTGTGACCCTGGGCAAGTCACTCAACCAACCCCAGCCTCAGGGGGGAAAAAAAAAAAAAAACTTAAAGTAATGGAAAATTTATATTCTTGCTGGAAAATTTTGAGTTCTAAAAAAGTTTTCAGTATTGTGTTAAGAGCTATGAACAGTGTGAGGTGAATATATAAAGTGATCTTTGAAGGATGGGAAAGTGGGGGGTTCAGAGTTCCTCTCTATAATGACTGCTGCCCTCTCTGGTGGTCCTATGCTATCCAAGGCCATTGGTATGGAGAGCCTCTTTTAAGGCTCATTTTCCTCTCTCTGCCCTCTAGCTACTACAGGAAGACAACCAAGCCAAGCCAAGTCAGTAAATATTTATTAAATGCCAGCTACTGTGCTAAGTACTAGGAATATAAAGGCAGAATAAACAAAGCAACCAAAAAGTCCCTGCTCTCAAGAATTTTTCTGTCTAATGGTTTCAGTTTAGATTCTGGACCACCACCTTTCTCCCAATTGTAATTGTACCTCTGCTTGGACTGCAGCAATTCCACTTTCCACATGTTTTGTCTCAGGTGAAAGTACTCCCACTAAAGACTCAGATTCTAGCATATTCCATAAACCAAAGCATGCAGGAATTTATTTACTGGACTACACTTAAGGTAATCTGGTGGCCAAGGGGAAAGTATGGTTCTTTCTACCTTGAACTCACATTTTGGAAGTTAGTCATACGCCAAGCAGGATACTTTGTTCAGTTGTGTTTTGTGACTTTAGGTTAACATAAAATGGGACCTTCATAACTGGCGGATAGAGTTCATCCAGAGATATTCTCCTTTCTTACCAATATGATTTTGTCCCTGTTAAAAATTCAGGCATGAGCTTTGTCCAAAAGGGATACTGACATACTATACTGGGCTTTATTTGACATCTTATACCATACATGAAACCTCTGTGGGTGAACTTCAAACAATTCAGCTATAGGAATGTAGATCTGCTTTGAAAACTGAGGTCAATCTGGGTCTGCTTCTTTATGTTGTATTTAGAGGGACTGAAAACATCTGTTAGTACATCTTGTTCCTCTCTATATATCCTTTCCTCCTTTTTTCTTTCTTTCCTTTCTCTTTCCTCCCTCCCTCTCTTTCTCTCTTCTTTTTTCTCTTTCTCCTTTCTTTCTTTCTTTCTTTCTTTCTTTCTTTCTTTCTTTCTTTCTTTCTTTCTTTTCTTTCTTTCTCTCTTTCTTTCTCTCTCTCTTTCTTTCTTTCTTTCTTTCTTTCTTTCTTTCTTTCTTTCTTTCTTTCTTTCTTTCTTTCTTTCTTTCTTTCTTTCTTTCTTTCTTTCTTTCTTTCTTTCTTTCTTTCTTTCTCTTTCTTTCTTTCCTTCCTTTCCTTCCTTCCTCCCTCCCTCCCTCCCTCCTTCCCTCCCTCCCTCCCTCCCTCCCTCCCTTCCTTCCTTCCTTCCTTCCTTCCTTCCTTCCTTCCTTCCTTCCTTCCTTCCTTCCTTCCATAAAAGAATATGTGGAACAGAGTTTCATCCTCCAATCAGAGTTCATCATTCTCAAAGCAGGTTTTATGTCCTGTGACACTAAAGTTGCGAACTTCCAAGAAGGAACCAATGAGAATAGGTTTCATGGATGTGTCTAGCCCAGTACCAAATTGGGATCCAAATTGGCAAGAGTTTCATTCCAAATTAAACAAAGGATTCAGTGCTGTTTCAAGATAGGGGTTAGGGTTGGGAGTAGTGGAAGAAAAATTTCCATCCTTGATAGAAAATCACAACCATAAAATATTAAATTGGAGAGTGTCTAAGTCTAATTGCATTGTTTTACAAATGGGATAACTGAGATCCAGAAACATTAATTCACCTGTCCAAAAACACCCCAGCTGGTATGGAAAGGGGATCTCAAACCTAGTTCTTCTTATTTGTAGTCAAGTGCTCTCTCCAATCAAACTAAAAAAGCACATTTTAATATGGTTCAGAAATACCGAGGAGTGTGGTGGCAAAAGCTAAAGTTTTGACTATAAACATCCTGTAGGGATGTGTGTGTGTGTGTGTGTGTGTGTATTGACACACATATATACACACATACATACATACATACACAGATAAAGACCTATAAAGCCCACCAAAGATATTAGTAGAACCTAAAATTGTGTCTACAAATGGGAAACATGAATATATATATATTCATATATATAGATATATGAATATATATATATATATATTTAGGACACATTGATGCTACTTCAGAATCATAATAAATAGCCCCTTTCTCCAGGTAGCACTCATGCTTGTAGTCACTGAAGAAGGAGATATTCCTTTCACCAAAGATTAACTCATGTTTGTAGTACATAGTGTAGTAGCTGGCATATATGCCCGTAGCCAACGAGTCACTCACCCAGGAAGGTGGGTTGATATGGTTGCTGTTGCTACTCTTGCTGTGGGAAAGAGAGCTGAAATCTCTTCTCCACAGAGCGTTTACCAACAATATTATGACACATAAAACACTGGCAAAGGGCTCCTTTAACCAATATTATTTTACAGTAGCATCATAAGTAGCAGTAGCCCTAGATTTGGAGTTAAAGGTTGTTCTTATTGTTTATGAAGTCATCTCAGTTGTGTCCAACTTTTCGTGACTCCTTTGGGGGTTTTCTCACTAAAGATATATGGTTTCTCATTTCCTTCTCCAGCTCATTTGACAGATATGAAAACTGAGGCAAACAGGATGAAGTTGACTTACCTGCGGACACCCAGCTGCTAAGTATCTGAGGCCAAATTTGATCTCATGAAAATGAGTTTTCTTGACTCTAAGCACTGTACTCTACCCACTGAATCACATAGCTACCCCTAGAGCTTTAGGACCTAAGTTTAAATTCCAACCTTCCTCAATATCTGCATGATCTGAATCAAGTCCCCTATCTCTTCCAAGACTCAGTTTTCTCATCTCACATATGTAAATTCTCAAATATCTTCTAGCTCTCAATCTACAAGCTCTTGATTCTATAAACCAGTGATATTAAACTTAAATAGAAACTGTATATGAGGATTCCTGTAGGCTATGCATATTGACTTAGGAAATCACACATTAACATTATCTATGTCCTATTGTATTTTTATGTAATTTGTTAAATATTTTTCAGTTACATTTTAACTTGGTTCAAAAATACCCAAGAGTGTCCTGGCCAAGGCTGAAGTTTTGACTATAAACAACTTGTGATAGTGTGTGTGTATGTGTATGTGTGTGTGTGTACTGTGTCATACACACATACACACACACACACATATATATATATATACACAGATATAGACATACAATCACATATATGTTATAAACTGCCACAGAATATTCCAATTAAACCTTAGTATGAAGTTGTAAAACCACATTACAAGTTAATAATGGCTATGGTCTGTCTATAATACTTAAAATATTAGTCTCAAGGGATAAACTACTCTTTTGAACATTGAATTGACATTTTAGGGGAATCAATTTAGTAATCCTCTAAAAAGACAGGGATACTTGCCTATGTCCAATCATGTACCACATTTTGTCAATTCCACCTCCAGAACAACTCTCGCATCTGTCCCTTTTGTACACTGGCACATGTCTACCACTCTAGGTCAGCTCCTTAGCTCCTCTTTCCCAGACTATCATGGTAGCCTCCAATTTGCATACATTTGTTCAACATCTTCTCTCTATAGTCCATATGGAAGCAAAATAATTTTCCTAAAGTATAAATCTGACCTTACTTTTACCCATAGCCAATAATTTCTCAATGTCTTACTTCTAGGAGACTTTATCAATTCTTTATCTTGTTTTCTCTGTCTCCACTGCCCATGATTCCTTTCATTTAATATCTATTATAGAACCCAAACTGACTTCTCTTTGACAATCCATCTACTATCTTTTGTGATGTCCTCCTGGCTGTCTCTCAGGCTTTTTCATGGGTCACTTTCTATGGGAAACACACATCAGAAAAAGTCATGAGGGAGAATCATGAGATCATTGATTTAGAACTAGATTGGATCCCAAGAACCATCTAGTCCAACTCCTTCATTTTATATATAAGGCAACTGAGGCATATGGAGGTTAACACTCTTGCCCATAGACAGTAAATCTCAGAGGAAGGATTTGAATCCAGTTTTTCTGAATCAAGAGCCATTGCTTTTACCACTAATTTCAGCTAGATCGTGAATGAATTAAAATGTTAGCTAGCATCCCAAAGGAGGAAAATATAGATTTACCCACATTTTAGGTGGGAACACAGAAGTTAGGTGAAGATAATATGTGTACTTCCTGAAGGAAGAAAACAAGTCAAAGAACAATCTTTAGTTTGATTATTTTAATCTGTTATTTGATGTAGACCCTCAATTTTGCTTTTTGACCATGAGTTAAAAACATGATTTCATAGGAAGAACATAGCACAAAGCCAAGAGAATTCATTGAATCAGTGGAAGTCCAAAGATGGTCTCTGCTTGTTTGAAGAGTGACTGTGAGCTATTACCTTTGACTAATGATATTTTGTCCTCCAGATTTTGGCATATACATGTGGGCATACCTTACCTAGAGCATCCCTATTCTGCGACAGATGACAATTATTAGCGGATTGGAAGTACCAAATCATTTGGATCATTCACCCAAACAACCAATCAACTAGCATTTATTAAGCATGAGCTAGTCTTAGTTTCAGAAACACTGGAGTTTAAGTCCTTCACAATAAATGGTTAATCAATGTTTGTTAATTTGTTGATTTGTTAGTTAACCCTGAACATTCACTTGACTTCTCATTGGTCTCTTAAAGCAATGAACTGCAAAGAAGTGGGCTGGCTTGCTATGGTAGAAGAAGTTTTCCATGAAATCACTGGCCTAGTCTTGATCCTTATCCCCGCTACTAACAGACTATGTTTGGTGTCAGGAATATATAAACCAAAGTGAACATAATTCCTGCTCCCAAGGAACTCATTATATAAGCATGGGGAAATGATGGTGATACCTACTATGTGCTCAAGTACCTCATTTTATCTTCCTGACAACCCTGGGAGGTAGTGTTATTATTATCCCTGTATTATAGATGAGAAAACTAAGTACTCTAGAGATATTATCTCAACTTCATCTCACTTTTATTATTCATTGATGACAAAAATCAAATGAACTTTCAGTTCTGACTTTCAATGAAGAATCATAAAGTGCTTTCACAGAAACATTAGAGAATTATAATATTATGTACTGCTTTAAGTATGTAGAACACTTTACTTCCTTGAATCTATTTTTAGGTTATTTATTCTTAAATAGTAGTAAAAGCAGCTGAATGCTTAAGAGTTCATTTTGGTGAAGGAATAGCATTATCAATTGCCTTAGACTGTTTCACACAGTTGAAATTTTCAAGACATCCATAAGGTGTATGGGGAACTTTATTGGTGTCTCATTAGAACTCAGTTTATATGATGAGAATAGTAATAATCATAGTTGATCATACACATATTAACATGTTTCACAAAGGGGGAGGAAACATTTTCCAAACTTAAAAGCACAAAACCTCCAATTCCCCCAACAAACAGATCACAGTTTACTCCAGGCCACCTGAAGGTACCCCACAGTCACCCTATTTTTGAATTCAGGAGTTCTAGTTCTGAGTCCCTTGTGATTAATTCTAGACAAGGATGCCCACTTAAAACAGTCATTAGCTTTTGATTTTGTCTAAATGAAATCAATTCGTCTTTTCTTTTTTACCTTTTATTACAAAAGAAGTGATTTTTCTTCTCCTCCCCCCAGTCCAACTCCCTGAATATGAGCTCATTCAAACTTGTACTCTCCTTTATTTCTCCAACACATAGGTCACAAGGGGAAGTGCTGAGGGAAAAAAATTTTAAAAAGATTTCAGAAAGCACAATTCTTTTGCCTGCTGCAAAATTATTCTAATGAAAAGATTTTTTTAAGGGGGGGAGAGGAAGGACAATTAAGGTCGACCTCCTTTGCTCAAATTAAAGAAAAAAAAAGCAGTGTAATGAAGACTCTGACTCCTTCCTCTAATTTTACAAGTTCAATAGTAATCTAACCACGCCATTCATTTACAGAAACCATTAATTTTCCTATGTGGCTGAAAGTAGACGGCCTCAGCTTTCATTCTCCTACTTTTCCCCCTCGCTCACTCTTTGTGTGTGCACCTGCTCAGACCCCTTTAGCATCCCATCTGTAAAACTTTGGGTAATCCCCTGGCACTAACCCTGGTGTGATAATACGTGGGTTATTCAGCGGCCTAATTACAAAGGACAACACAGATAAAACATTTCAGCCCCTGTTTTTTAAGGGCCCACTGGCCAATTTTGCCAAGATCCTAGGTGAACATTCTCCAAAACTTGCTGGAATTAAAACTAATCTTAATTTGTCCAATGACACAAAACTCTGAGGCCTTAGAGCTGGCTCTTTTGTTGATTAGTTCTCTGGGATGGATGCCACGTTCCTTTCTCCTCCACTACCCCTCCCTTTCCTAAAAGTGCTGCTTAGCATCTATTTACTTTTTTTAGATCCTGGTGAATTAAAGTAAGTATATTTTCAAAGTAAAGTAATTTATTATAATAAATAATATACCTGGTGCATCGGTCCTAGGGATTATAAATCTACAGATGGAAGGGGCCTCTAAGGCATTTAATCCTAAATGCCTTCATTTTATAGATTCAGAACATGGGCTGAGTGAAGTTAATTCCAAAGAACATAGTGAAAGAATTGCCCAAGATAAAAGTACCGTCAGAAGTGGGATTTGAACTCAGCTCCCCTTGACACCTAATTTAATAAATGCTTGTTGAATTAAACTGACTCATAAAGGAGAAGCAGTATGATACAGTGAATCCTGCTTAGGAGTCAGGAAGATCTGAATCTACTCCCAAACTATCTATAGCAACTTTTTAAAGTGAATTAACTTTTTGGTGCCCTAGACAATTCAAAAACTAGCTATAGCAACCTTCTTAAGTGATTTTTTTTGTTGCCTTTATAACTCAGAAATCATATCACTCTATTCTAGTAATGTTAATGGTGCTGTTAATACAGTGATTAACCTGGAGTCAGGAAGACTCAAGTTCAAATATGCAATTAGATATTTGCTAGCCGTGTGATCCTGGGCAAGTCACTTAAGTTCTGACTCAATTTCTCAATTGTTAAATGGGAATCATAATAATAGTATTTACCTTGATGGGTTGTTGTGATGATCAAATGAAATATTATTTTTAAAAAGAACTTAGCCTGGTGTCTACCATAAGCTCTCTATGAAAGTTTATTCCCTCCCCTATCCTTTCACTGTGCTCTTTGGAATTTCTATTCTGTTGTTTATAAATTTTTATTGAATTAAATAAATTACAAGAAGAAACAATTTGATGTCATGAATAGAACTGGTCATTGAATTGGGCAGAGCTGGGTTCAAGTCCTGATTTTGACCTGATTTTGTCTATTCTCTCTTAGGCAAATTATTAAGGCAAGTACCCTCAGGAAATTCTTTAAAACTAAACTGGCAGTGCAAGTGTCCATTTACATTATTAAAGGGGATTTCTTTGGATTCTCTGTATAGATGAGGTCATATGTCTGAAGGCATTCTCCCTTCTGAAGCCTCCAAATCAAAAGTTCACATCCCTAAATCATTAGAAATTCCTCACCCTGGCTTGGTATAGATTACAGAATGCTGGATCAGTCAGCAGGACCCAAGCTCAGACACTAACTAGTATCCGAACCTAGCCCATACTAAGCTTAACCCTTGGCAAGAGACACACAACTAGGATTTGAACTCAGGTTTTCTAGTACTCTTCACCACTATTTAATCTAATCGGCTAGAATCCTATGATCGGTTTCAGAGCAAAGCTTAGCAAGTCATGCCTTAGATCCTGGAAAAATGGCTCTCCTGTCACTGTTTAAGTGAATTATAGATTGTCAAACTTGGAAACTTCCTGAGGGGTCAATGGGAGAAATGAATTTTATTGACTTGGGTATGAGCAAAGAAAAACAAGCTTGATTGACTCTGCTGGCTTCAGATGGGCAAGCAAGGGGCTTAGTTCTAATTGGTGGCAGACCTCAGTAGGGACATTGCCTCAGTACAGATAAGCCTCCCTCTGTCTGAGGACTTAACTGAACCCCTTTGATCTAGAAATCTGGATTTCTGGCACCAAGAGAAAGTCTTGTGAATGCTCTGGTACTTCCTGATGGGGAGGGGGAATGAACAGCATCTCTCTAGTGGGTTTGGGGGAGTTGTAGAGGGAGGGGGATGTTCAGACAGTCCTGGAAAACCTCCATGCCATGTTGCTCCCAATTCTTTTCTCCTTGAGCTTGGAACCTGGGGGGTATTTAGAGGGAAACTTAATACATATGTTTCTGATTCCCTTACGCCTGCCTTCATCCAAAACGGTGTTTTGTAAGAGCGATTTGATATCCAAGACGCCTCCTGAGTCCTCTCTCTAAGCCTTTTATTTTTGCATCATGAAATCACTTTTTTTTTCCATTTTCTTTTCTTTTCTTTCTTTTTTTCCCCTGAGTGCCCAACAGAGTTTAAGGCCGAGGAGGTTTAATTTTAATTCTAAAACTCACCCTATCAAAATCAGAACAAGGTCTAAAATTGGATAAAACATCCTTTCCCTCCTTTCCCCTTGATAACTAATTCACTCTAATGAAAACATATAGTAATGCCCATTTTAAATCATATTCCAAGAAAGAAGTGACAGGCTTAGTGTCACTGAGGATCCTAGGAAAAAAGTTAGTTCCTTGAATGCAGAAGCTATTTTATGTTTGACTCTCAACCTCCAATAACTAATACTAATGTATTTTTTAATTCTCTAAGTATCACATCATCTCCAGAAAGTGATAATTTCATTTTTCCCTTGTCCATGCTTATTCCCTCAATTTCTTTTTCTTGTATTTTTGCTATAGCAAGCATTTTTAGCACTATTTTAAACAATAGAAATGATAATGGACATCTTTGATGCACAGCAGATGCGCAAAAAGTGGTTTGGGATTGAATGGATATAATAATGGCAGCATAGCTTGGCAAATAGAGATTTAGTCATGGAATTGGAAAAACTTGGGTCTTAATCCCATTTCTTTATACTGATTGTGTCATCCTGAGCAAGTTAATATACTTCCAAATGTCCCCAAGCAACTTTCTGAGAATAAATTGCAGAGCAGGTACCCACTGGAACTAGTTATTTTAGATGAACTTTCCCTGCACCGATAAAATCACAGCTCCAACTGTTTTCACAAATGAGTACCCTGCTTTCTAGTTAGCCTAGGGCTTTTTACATATATTATTTCATTAGTAATTCCTTAAGAGCGTAATTATGTCCATTTCATAGGTCAGAAAACTGAGTTTGAGGGAAGTCAAATGACTTATTTGTCACTTTTCACCCTAGTCAATGGCATTAGAACTTGGTCTGAGAATCCTTTAATCTATAAGTATTTATCAAGTACCAAGTCTAGAGCTAGGAAAAAAACACAAAGACTATCTAGTTGTCCCCTTTCCTCTATTTAAAGATAAGAAAGTAAAGGCCCATATAAATTGTGGCTTGTCCAAGGTCTGGGAGGTTGTAAGTATCAAGGTGTGATTTGCATCTAGGTGCTCTGATTACAGTCAGTATTCTTTCCACTGATTGGAATCCAAGAACATTTTTTTTCTCCTTCCAACTTTTGAAGTTTTTCATTATTCTATAAGGAATATTTTGTAACTCTATTCATGTAACTTCTCTTTGTGTCTTAATAGATAGACTTCCAATTATTGTATATTTTCTGCAGTTATTTTATATAGAATTTTTTTCTATCTCTTCCTGGTGAATTCTGTTGGTATTACATAGAAATATCCATGATTTTGTGAATTTATTTTATATTCTGAAACTTTGCTGAAGTTATTAAATTTCTTTTTTTTAATTATAGCTTTTTATTTATAAGATATATGCATGGGTAATTTTTCAGTATTGACAATTGCAAAATGTTTTGTTCCAACTTTTCCCCTCCTTCCCCCCACCCCCTCCCCCAGATGGCAGGTTGGCCAATACATGTTAAATATGTTAAAGTATAAGTTAAATACAACATATATATATGTGTGTGTGTATACATATATACATATATGTATATATATATATATATATATATATATATATATATATATATATATATATATATATATATATATATACATATATGTCCATTCAGTTATTTTGCTGCACAAGAATCAGATTTTGAAATAGTGTACAATTAACCTGTAAAGGAAATAAAAAATGCGTGGACAAAAATAGAGGGATTGGGAATTCTATGTAGTGGTTCATGCTCATTTCCCAGAGTTCTTTCGCTGGGTGTAGCTTGTTCAATTCATTTCTGTTCTATTGAAACTTCACTGTTGAAGATGTCCACGTCCATCAGAATTGATCATCATATAGCCTTGTTGTTGAAGTGTATAATTATCTCCTGGTCTTGCTCACTTCACTCAGCATCAGTTCATATAAGTCTCTCCACATCTTTCTGAAATCATCCTGCTGGTCATTTCTTAAATATCAATAATATTCCATCACATTCATATACCACAATTTATTCAGTCATTCTCCAATTGATGGGCATCCACTCAGTTTCCAGTTTCTGGCCACTACAAAAAGGACTGTCACAAACATTCTTGCACATACAGGTCCCTTTCCGTTCTTTAATATCTCTTTGAGATATAAGCCCAGTAGTAACAATGCTGGATCAAAGTGTATGCACAGTTTGATAAAAGTTATTAAATTTAAATTAATTTTTATTTAACTTTCTAAAGTTTTCTAAGTAAATAATTCCATAATCCACAAAAAATGGATAATTTCTCCTTTTTATGTTCATTCTCTTTTTTGCATAAGTTCTATAGTTATCATTTCTAGCTTTATAACAAATAATATAGTGAATATAGACTTGTTTTACCCCTGATCTTATCGGAAATATTTCTAGTTTGTCCTAATATACCTGTAACATATATGTTCTGAGGTTCTCTCTCAGAACAAAAATGTCATTTCTGTTTAGCAGAGCTCCTACTATTTGTTCCTTTGTTAAGTATCTGTGATTTGCTCCCCAATTCCATTTAACTAATTTACATAAATTATCTTTTACAAAGTAATATTTACTTCAGAGTTATAGCAAGAAGTATAAAGATGTCTCATCTCAATACTTTGGGGGGGGCGTACTCTCCCTAAGACCACCTTAGTCTCTCGGGAAGGAGACTTAAAACTTAAACTTAGTTTTGATATAGCATTGGTCTCACTGAATTCATGTCCAGAGAAAGCATTTCTTCAGGCTGAGTTTCCCCTGAGTTGGTATCTCAAGGGACAATCCTAGAAGTCATGCCTTGCTTTTCAAGGCATCATGAATGGCTTGACTATAAACTTTAGCCTGGAATATAACACTCAGATTCCTAGGGTCACTCTCCCTATCTTTAAAGCTCTCAAGATTAGAGATTCTGATCTCTTCTACTCCAAAGGAAAAAAAAGGCAAAGGTCTTATTTAAAAAAAAATATTTCCAAAGTCAATCAAAGATCTCACTGAAAAACCTTGACAAGAACCAATTACAGAATATCTATGCATATTTCAAAGAAACTTACAAAAAATTCCCTTCCACATCATTTCTATGTTCCTTGGAAGCAAGTTTTCTGCCATTTTCTACAGAGAGAGGTTGCATAAATCAAACCAGCTGATAGGGTCTATTGGAGCTCCAGACTACCCCTACACATTTAATGCTGGCTCTTGCTTTGCAAGAAATACTATTTAGTATATTATGAAAAGGACCATTCATTCCAGTTTGTTTCTATTGTTTATTGTTGTGATTTTTAAAACTAGAAATGGACATTGTATTTTCTCAGAAGCTTTTTCTGCATCTCTTGATTTAACCCTATGGTTTTTGGTGTCCTTGTTATTAATGTGGATTATTATGGTTATAGTTTTCCTAATATTGAACCAACTCTGTACCCCAGAGACTGCTTTTCATGCTTCCAAATTACTTCTAGGACATCCTTGTGGTTGTTACCTCTGCTGAGGTACTTTTATCCCTTCTTGCAAATAGAGAAACTAACTCTTGGCCAAGTTAACTAAAGCAGCATTAACTCATAGCTTATTTCCACCTTTCAACTCCAGAATCTTAATGCAAGAATTTCAACTCTCGAGTCACAAAATTCTTGAAATGGAAGGCATCTGTGGCCATCTGTTCCAATTCATACCTAAAAAGGAATTCCCTTTAGTGAATTCTCTCTAAGTGATCATCCATCTTCCTCTTGAAGACCCTTAGGGATGGCTCCCAAGGCAGCCTATTCTGCTTTATAAAAAAATGTAGTTGTTTGGCAATGTCTTCTTACTTTGAGCTAAAATTTACCTAGCTATGATTTATACCCAATCTTCTTAATTTTGCCCTTTAAGAAAAAGTAAGACATGTCAAGGGAGAAAAATGACAGAGAGGAGCAGATTTCTGAGATCTGATTTGGGCTTGCTCTCCTGGTAGAGGATCTTAATTTGTCTAGGAACAAGTTCTGAGTTGATGCATCAAAGTGCTGACTTTTGCTTTATGGTAAATCACAAAATCAGTGACAGTTTCTAAGAATGATCTAATTAATGACTTAGTGGTATCTCAGTGACATTTCCATAAACCCCAAAATAGATCCATAGAGTAGAAGGAACTTGTTTAAAGTTCCTTTAGAGTTGAAAGGGACCATGGGGAGGAAAACATTGTAATAACAACTCAGCTTCAATTCAATGGTCCTATTACATTAAAAAAAAAATTCTCCCAATTGTCCTCGAGACTTTCCAAGTCTTTGAATTTTTAAAATCATAGAGATCATATAGAATGTTCATCCATTACAAAACAAAAACCCATTTATTGATCACTTACTATCTGCAAAACACTGGTTAGGCACAACATTACAGACTGACACAGGGGAATTCAAGTGAGATTCTTTTGCTCACTTACATTAGACTCTCACTAATACTCTCACTCCTACCCAATCTACAAATGTTTCTAAGTTGAATCCTCTGATTTACTCAAAGAGCCAGAAATTAAAAGTCTCCATTAGATTAAGGGAAGAGAACAAGCATTTATTAAGTATCTACTATGTGCTAAGTATAGTACTAAGAGCCTTACAAATCTTATTTCAATTGATCTTCACAATAATCCTATTCACAATAATAGTACTTACTATCTCCATTTTACATATAAGGAAACTGATTAGACCTCAACATCCCAGACTTTATTTGGGCCCTGGAAAGTTAAAGATCTCTCTTCAACTTACTTCTACCAACATTCTCCTGCTGTGTCTATTGCGTAGACATTTTATTTGTGTTTATCTTTTCCTGGCACCAATCAATTGGAGATGAGGGATTTGGAAAGCAAGACCTAGCACAAAATGGGTAAATGTTTCCTAGTGAATCCCAGAGTTTCTTAAAGACAAAATATATGTGCTCAGTACCCAACCTAGGGCACAGATAGAAGGGCTTTTTGCCCAAGGTCACATCAATTCAGAAGTGGAATTTGGTGTCAGACAACCTGAGTGACCTTGGAGTTTTCTGGATCTCAATTCCTCCTCTCTAAGATGAAAAGGGTGGATTCCATGATCTTTGGGGGCCTTTTCTATCTCTGAATCTAAGGTCCTGGAATCCTATAAATACAGATCATTTGACTTCAAGTCCTGGGCTCTTTCCACTGAAACACCCTGCTTAACAGAAGAAGATTCCACTCCTGGCTTTAGTTGATATATGCCTCAATAGAATGGTTTAATACACTTCTCCTTAAGTTTCTTTCTGAGACTGATTCCTGCTTTGCAGCCTTGGAGAAAATACACCTTGCTCTTGCATGAAATTACCCATTAAGACAATGGGGCCTTCTGATAAATTATTATGAGACTATTAACTTTCATTAATTATAATCTTTTAAAATTTGTAAAGTTTTTATTTACCTGATGTTATGGTCAATAGTCAAATATTTATGAAGTGCCTACTATGTGCTGGACAGTTTACTAAAGGTGGGAGATAAAAATATGAACAGGAAGAAAGATAATCCCCATCCTCAAGAAGCTTACAATTGAATTCAAGTTTTAAATTAAATTTAAATCTTAAGACAATGCACAAAAGGAAGCTGAAAGGGGTAGGGGAGCTTTACTGGACACTTGGTGGGAAGTAGTGATGTTCATTGAGTTTTGCTCAGAGTTTTGTCCAGTCAGAAATACTAATTGTATATGAAATTACCCGGAAAGAAAGTTATGGGTATTGCAGGTATCGTTAACTCCATCTCTGAAAAGAAACAATTTCCCCAAGTGGCACAGCTAATGTTCCCACAGGTGGGAGCTGAGTTCTAGTTTTTCAGACTCCAATTCCAGCTTTTCATCAACACTTTTCATCTCCAATAAAATGACTACCAAATGCCCAATCTGGACTGATTTTATCCTTGCCAGAATAAATATATGGAAAAAAAAAGTTATATCTAGAGTTGGGGAGTCTTGGTTGGAATTCCCCTCTTGCAATCTACCAGCTATAGGACTAAGGGAAAGTTTCTTCCCTCATAGAGAAAATGAAAACATTTGACTTTTTAAGCTCCCTCCTAGCTCAGATCTATGTTCTAAGGATACATATGAGACCCTGGCAGAACCTGTTTGTCCCCCTGCAAAGTGTGGTTTTACTGTGAACTTGGACTTCAAGATTGGATAGAGAAGGAAGAGAGAATGAGCTCAAAAAGGAGCTTCAAAAAGGAGGTTAAAAAAACTATTTAAAACATTCACTTAAAAGAAAATTTTAAGTAACAAATTCTTTCCCTCCTTCTAGCCCCTCCCTTTACTCTTGAGAAAGCAAGCAATATGATATCAATTATACATGTGAAATCATGCAAAACATATTTCCATATAGCCATGTTGCCAAAAAAAGACAAGAAAAATAAAGAAAGTGAAAAAAGCATGCTTCGATGTGCACTCAGAATTCATCAGTTCTCTCTTGGGAGGCGGATAACATTTTTCATCATGGGTCCCTTGGAATTGTAGTGGATGGTAGTATTGAACAGAGTCCCTAAGTCTATCACAACTGATCATAATACAATATTGATATTACTCTTACTAATATATGGTATTATATTCTGATTCTGCTCACTTTATTTTGCAATAGATTTAGAGTTCTAAGAGAACTTTTTCTTTTTAATTAAAGCTTTTTATTTTTCAAAACATATGCATGAAGTCATTTAACCCAAATTGCCTCGCAAAGGAAAAAAAAAAAAAACAAGTCAATTCATGCACATTAAACCTATAGTGGATTGCTTTCTGTCTAGGAGTAGGGAGGAGGAAGGGAGGAAAAAGATGGAACAAAAGATTTTGCAAAGATAAATGTTGAAAACTATCTTTGCACGTATTTGGAAAAATAAAAAGCTATTAAGATGAAAAAAATACGCATGGATAATTTTCAACATTCACCCTTGAAAAAGAGAACACTTAATAATATAGTTCTAAGGGACCTCAGAAATGATTTCATCCAAAAATCTCATTTTAGGGAGGAGGAAACTGACAGATGAAGTGCTTTTTCCAGGATCAGAAATTTAGAGCCTCAGGGGACCTTAAAAGGTTGCCTAAATTATCCACCTTCGTTTTTTATGGATTAGGAAACTGAGGACCAGAGAAAGAGAATGACTTGCCCCAAAATGACACGTTTAATAGTGGCAGAGAATGGTGAATCAACTCAGGGATCCTATTTGCCCAAATTCAGCTCCATCCCCCCAATTTTTTTTATATATCTTATTGCCTACCAAGAGAACTCCAAAAGCTGAACCCCTCTATTATAACCTAGCAGGGATGGTGGGGAGGAAGCCAGAGAGCCCTCCCCAACCATGACAGCCCAAAGCTGGACTTGAGCAGTTTATGATTTGAGAAAGACTGGCTTCATTCAGACCATCCAACAACTTTTTTTTTTCCCTTCTGGGGGAAGAGGGGGGGCAGGAGATTGGAGTGGGGGAGGGGGTGGAGAGATGGTGGTGGAGGGAAATCTTCATGTGAGACAGACAGTAATGTCCTTATTCATGCTGTAAGCCGGCCGGCCCACTTCAGCAGCCAGTCTTCACAATACCCCCAAGTGTAAAAAAAAAAAAAAAATACAAAAAAACCACTTGCTTCCCCTCTTTTTTATATGAGTATTGACATTCTTGTGCTGCATTAGGGGAGCTAATTTAGCTTCCAGTTCTAAGAATTTTTGAATCTATAGCCAGTAATTATTGGCATTCAGGGCTACAAAGGAGGAAAACAAAGCCGGCAAATTCTAGCACATTCATGTGGGATTGGGAGCTGAATTAGGATCCTCACACCCCATTGAATGATCAGCCCCCTATTAGAGCCTTATTAAAATGGTAATGATTATATGCCAGATATAGGGAGGCAGCCGCACCTGTCAAAAACTCGCCCGATGACTCTGTTCATTCAAATGTCTGCCTCTTGAATCAGTCTCAGGTTTACTTCTCTGTGAAGTTTTTTTTTTTTTTTTTTTAATTTTTTTACCCCCCCTCCCCCATTCTCTTTCTTTGCTTAAACAAGAAAAGATACAAGAACAAATAGTTTCTTTGGAGGCCAGGGAGCTATTTCTCTGCTTGGTTACCATACCTTCTGCCCATTTGGGGTTTGGGGAGCTTGGGAGGGTGACAGGAGAGCAGGGGACGGAATATATCTCTGGGTTTGGGTGGGATGGAGAGAAAGAAGGGAAGGAAAAGTAAAATCCTCCCTCTAAATGAAAATCAATAGCCAACTCTATTTTTAATAGATTAAATAAAGGAAATGCAAATCCATCATTTATTTAGTAACTGGGATTATGCTATGGACAGAATACATGTTAAAGAAATACATTCTTGTTAAGAGTATAATGGTAATCCCTGGAGTCTAAAGCTGGGGATTTTTAACTGGAGGTCTAGGAACTTTAAATAATTTGAAGGGCTATTTTAGTGTAATTGGTTTTTGTTATAATTCTAGGCATTTTAGTTTAGGCATTTAAAAGCAATGTGTTGAGAATGGATCCATAGGCTTCCTCAGACTGCCAGAGGGGGGCCACAACACAAAAAAGGTAAAGAATCCCCGGTTTAAAATTCTACAATTCTCCCCACGCCCATCTTGAGAAGGAGAATGTGGGGATATTCTTTTCTTCCTCACAACTTCCCTGAATTTGGATTTAAAGATGGGGATGAGGTTTTGTTTAGAAGCGTTAACCGGAGTTTCCCTAATAGGGCCTAATCCTGTGTAGAGCAGAGAATCCAGCTCCTATCTTAGTATGAAAGCTCTCTCTTAAACGATTTCATCTATGAGTTTGTCAGAGGCCACACTATAAAAGAAAGCCTCTGGAGAGGCCCTGGGAGGTTGGAAGCCATCAATGGCATCGGTGACAGATGCTATGTCAGGGGAGGGATTGAAACCCTTGGGGAGACAGAGGGATGCTTCATCCTCAAAAGAAGAACAGATTTTTTTGTTTGTTTTTTGTTGGGAAAAGAATAGCGTTCTGGGATTCCTGGAATTTCTTGGGGGCCATCCCAAAGGACGGTGGTTTATCATGCATAGTATGTGTTAGATTGAAGAGATGTTTCTCATCTAGAGTCTATGGAACACCAGCAATCAAAGGAAATGTAGGATTTGTAGGGGAAAGTGCTAGTATATTGGGCGAATGGAACACAAAAGAATCATAGGATTTTAAGCAGAAAAGTACCTCAGAAGCCACCCCCAACAAGGATCTATAGCACAGCATAGTCAAAAGAAGGATGGCCTCAGAGTCAGGGAAACCCATGTTCAAGACCTGGTTGTTGACTATATTAACCCCACAACCAAGCAAATTTAATCTTTCAATCCCTTGAGAGAGTTATTCAAGGATATAAGTTAAAAATAAATGAGGGGGGAAATTTCCATAGGGAGAAAGAGAGAGAGAGAGAGAGAGAGAGAGAGAGAGAGAGAGAGAGAGAGAGAGAGAGAGAGAGAGAGAGAATGAGAGAGAGAGAGACAGAGAGAGACAGAGAGAGACAGAGAGAAGGACTGGGGACATATTACCATTGTGATGCTTTTATTCTCAAAGAATTTTGATAGGAGGATCAGAGATCAAGCTATCAATTGATAAGAAGCCCTCATCTACTGTGTATCAGACAGTGTGTGGAGAGAGTGACAGAGATAGAGAAAAGAAAGAAGAAGGAGGAGGAGGAGGAGGAGAAGGAGGAAGAGGAGGAGGAGGAGGAGAAAAGGAAGGAAGGAGGAGGAGAAGGAGAAGAAGGAGAAGAAGAAGGAGGAGGAGGAGGAGGAGGAGAAGAAGAAGAAGAAGAAGAAGAAGAAGAAGAAGAAGAAGAAGAAGAAGAAGAAGAAGAAGAAGAAGAAGAAGAAGAAGAAGAAGAAGAAGAAGAAGAAGAAAAGGAAGGAAGGAAGGAGGAGGAGGAGGAGGAGGAGGAGGAGGAGGAGGAGGAGGAGGAGGAGAAGAAGAAGAAGAAGAAGAAGAAGAAGAAGAAGAAGAAGAAGAAGAAGAAGAAGAAGAAGAAGAAGAAGAAGAAGAAGAAGAAGAAGAAGAAGAAGAAGAAGAAGAAGAAGAAGAAGAAGAAGAAGAAGAAGAAGAAGAAGAAGAAGAAGAAGAAGAAGAAGAAGAAGAAGAAGAAGAAGAAGAAGAAAGGAAAGCAGGAGGGAGACAGAGAAGAAGCAGGGAATCAAAGAGACAGAGACAGACAGATACACACACACACGCACACACAGAGAACATTTATCCAATGCATATTATGTTCACTTTGCTAAGCACTTACAACACAAAGGTCAAATTTTTTTTAAAGATCCTACCCTACTTATTTCTGATGAAAGAATACAAACTGTAAAAGGGATAAGAAGAGAAAGGTAGCAAGATGAAACAGTCCAGAGGGTCAGGAGTGGAGGCAGGTGAGATGTTATCATGGATGACAAGAGTGCTATATAAAATGGCTATCCTGGACACGAAACTCAACCAGTCAAAGAGATGTCAGGGATGCAGACATCTCTAGGGTGAAAGACTACTGGTATGAAGGTGGAAAAGTTCAGAGAATCATGAGAAAAGCCCAGAGAGAAAGGTAATAGGATAGGATACTGAGACTTGCCCAGACTCATTTGGCTTGCTTGGAGGATTCAAACTTTTCTCATGGAAGATGCTGGGAAGTTTGCTTCCAATAGGGAGTGTGAAGGGAATTGTCCTGTTTGAGATGCTGGCCATACAAATAAATGAACAAAGCTATCCCTGCCTTCTATTCTAAGGGTCTGCATTCTAGGCATATGGAAGTACCATTTGCAAGGCACATAATGTTTGAGGCACAGTTGCAAGAATGGTTTCAATCAGTAAGAATTAAGCACTTGTGATATATTAGGCAGCATGTATATAGGAAAAAAAGACATAGACAGACAGACAGACAGACAGAGACAAAGACAGAGACAGACAGGCAGAGACAGAGAGGGAGGAGGGAGAGAGAGACAGAAACAGACAGAGACAGAGTGACAGACAGACAGAGACATAGAGAGAAACAGAGACAAAGAAAGAGGAGATGGAGAGCCAAGTGTACTATATTAACTAGATTTTAGGATGTAAGAAGACAATAATAAGTTTGGAAAGAGAGTGAATGTGTTGTAAAACCAATCAACTTGAGCAAGATAGAATATGTTTTGGATTCATCATAACCATATAGTAAAGGGAAAAACCCTTGGCAAGCAGCTTCAAATTTCATGATAAGCTGCAACTAAAATATATCCTCATCTTACACACATTTACATAACATTATTTAAATAATAACAATAAATAGCATTTTTAAAATGTTCTAATGTTTGCCATATTTCACACATATTATCTCATTTGATCCTCACTACAACTCTGGGAAATAAAAAGTTAGCTGCCCAGAGTTACATGAAATGAAGGGAACCACATGGTCACTTCCATTCTGTGCCCCTGAAATTTGATTCCCTTGGACAAAGCCCTAGTTGTCCCACCTTACAGCTTTGTTGGGAACTTCAGCTTATTGAAAGCTATAGACCTTTTTTTGTGCAATTGAGAAAAAAATAAAATGAGAGGAAAAGCCCATAAACTGACAACTCACTTCTACTGACCTGAGATATCTTTTTTATAATCTCATTTTAAAAATACATGCTGCTTTTGTTTAAATCTTCAAAATCTGGATCAATTCACTCAACATGGAATATTGTTTGTCCTCCATTCTTGAAGATGACCATGACATCAAGGAGGTGATAAAATTGAGTTGGATTTAATTGAGGGAGGGCTGAGCAAAGTCGCCAGCCTCATTTTCTCTTCCAATGGGTCCAATGGCAAGATATAGAGGATGCAGTGGGAGACCTGGACCTTTCTTAACTAAGGTCTTTAACATATCTCAGTTTGACTGAGGCAACCATCCATTCAGTGACTAAGGTTAGGTAAGAAAAGAGACAGAGAATGGCTTTCTTTACCTAATCAAAAACAAATGTTCGCCATCATGTTCTTTGGGATGACAGATTTGATTCTAAGAAACATATTTAAAAAACTAAAAATATAACCTCTCCATTTGATCAAAATACCTTTTGTTCTCTAGGACGATAGGTTGGGAGATGCTTTGGTTCCAAAATCCTGGATGTATTTCAATGGATTGAGCATGGAAGAGAATTCTTAAGGGACCTCATTCATTCCTCTGCTTCCAATCTCTGACTGCTGAGAGCTCTTCTTTCTTGTTAAAGCACAAGCCTGGTGCCATCTTCTCCAGGAAGCTTTCCTGTTTCCATTGGAACCCTCTCTGCTCCTATGTTTCCCCACAAATCCATACCCTCAGTATGAAATTGATCTCTCTCTCTCCCCAAATCTCTAAAATATTCTGCCTGACTTTATCCTTTTAACTTCTTTTATTCATAGAATCACAAAATCTTTAGAGTTGGAAGTCAACCAAGAGGTCTAGTACCTTTATTTGACAATTGAGTAAAGCAAGGCCTAGAGAGATGAAATGATTTGTTCAGGGTTATTCAGAAACAAGATGTCAACCCAGGTCTTTTGTAATTCCAAAGTTCCACACTGTACCCACTGCTCTCAAAGCATGCATTTTGCATGTGGGGCCAAGAGAGTTGTATTTACATCTCAGACTCTTCCTCACCAGGGGCCTACTGGCTTGCTGCTAAATGACTTAAAATCTCAGATTCTTCATCTCAAAAAGGAATACTTGTGCTACCTTTTCTTGTGCCAAAAGCACTTTGCCATCTTAAAGTGCTAAGAAAAACAGTATTGATTCTTATAGTTTATCAATCATTTAATTAATAAACATTTATTAAGTTCCTACTTTATTTCTTGCACTTGGATGCCTCCTGAGGATACTAGGACTAAAAAAGAAAAAGAAAAAAAGTCTTTCCTCAGTGAGCTTATATTCTCTGAAGCAACAAAAGAAAGTAATATAAGTAAATATGAAAGATTGGAAAGCTTTGGGGGGGGTATTGGGTAGGCACAAACAGCTGGAAGATAGGAGAAGCTCTATGTTGGAAATGGCATTTGAGCTGAACTTTGAATGAAACTGAGGATTCTTAGAGGCAGAGATGAGTATGGTAGGTCTTGTGGTCACACAGAAGTTTGTACAAAAGAACAGGAATGGGAGATGGCATTCCATGTATGAGGATCAGTGGGGCCAGTTTAGCTGGAATATTGAATATGTGAAAGTGACTTGGGTGTAACAATTTGGGAAGGGCATGCTGGAGGCCTGTTATGAAGGGCTTTCAATATCACTTGAAGGAATTTATATTTCATTTTAGAAGGTATGAGAGAGCACCTAGCCAACACCTTGGCTAGCTGTGTGACCCTAGGCAAGTCACTTAACCCCAATTGCCTCAGCAAAAAAAAAATATTAAAAAAGACTGAAAAGGGGAGGAACAAAGTCAGAGTAGTTCTTTAGGAATATGAGTTTGGCAATTCTGATGGATGGATTGAAGAAGGGAAGAGATTAGGCAGGAGGCCAATGAGAAAGCCATTGGAATATTTTAGGAAGGTGATGAAAGTTTGTATGAATGGAGAGGAGGGAATATACATATTATATATATATATATATATGACAAGGAAGAAACAATGACAACAATAAGAGAAGCTTTAGATAAAGTAGCCATAAAGTGCTTTTCCCTGTTGTTAGAATAATTTCCATTTCAAGAGTGTTTTAAGATTTGCAAAGCATTTGAAAGAAGGTGGATTAGTTGTTCCAGACCTAAAACTATATTAAGAAGCAGTGGTCCTCAGAATCATTTGTTACCATTAGAAATAAAGTAGTTGATCAGTGGAATAGGTTAGGATCACAAGACATAAAAGGCAACGACTAATCTAGTATTTGATAAACCCAAAGACTTCAGCTTCTGGGATAAGAACTCACTATTTGACAAAAATTGCTGAGAACATTGGAAAATAATATGGCAGAAACTGGGCATTGACCAGCACCTGAATGTTAAATTAAGTGCTATTAATTTTTTAAAATTTCAAAGCATTCTCCCTATGTATTATTACACCTATTTTACAGACAAATTTGATGAAATGCATACAGATAGTGACTTAGAAAAGATTAGGACCCAGGTCATCTAACTCCTAATCCAATATTTCTCCCATTCTACATCAGTGGTTTTCAAAGTGTGATCCAAAGAATCTTGGGGATTTCTGAAATCTTTTCAGAGGGTGTACAGATTTAAAATTAGTTTTGATGTGGTGATATCTATGAATAAATGAAAAGCTCTTTGGCCAGATCCTTAATAATTTTTAGTAGTATAAAGATACTAAGAACAAAAGTTTGAGAACCACTGGTCTACATCATGTTTCAGTCACTCTAACCCCTTTGTAAGGCTATATGAAGTAAGCAGAAGAATCCTGGTTTAGATGGTTAGCTTTTGAATCAGGATTAAGTACCTCTGACCCATCTTGACAATGTGATTCTGAGACAGTCACCCAACTTCTTAGGGTCTTAAGAAACTCTCAAAAGCTACAAATTACTCATCATTGTAGATGTGCATTGGTGCAAAGACATTTCTACAATGAGTCCAGATAACCTATAAACTTGAATCGAAGATAATGTGATTACTTGCTTTAGTCACTAAATATGAGTCAGAGGTCTTAGAGATGTCTTGAATTGGCAAAGATATTTCCTGCGATCTGCAATTGGCTAAATACACACACACACACACACACACACACACACACACACACACACACACACACACGAATAACTAGAGAAAATCCCATTCCTTCTCCAATTTGCAATCCAGAGACAGTCCCCTACCCAACCCAATTTTCCTTCTTTTTTTGCTGGTAGGGGCTGGAAAATGTCTCAACCAAATTAAGCTAATGGAGGTCAGTGGAGGGGGGACATACCATTAATTTCAAAGAACAAGGAGATAGATGGAGAAAAGACAAGGTAATGATTTGTGACAGGGGGCCTCAAATTTGATTTGAACAATTCAATTACCCTTTTTAAAGTTCCCCAAAGAAATCTGTTACAATGCCCTCCACTCCTACCCACAGTGATAGGAGACAAAAGCTGCTTAATAACTATCCAGGATCACTTCCTCTGGGACATGCTGTAGCATCCTGAGGCAAATATAGAACAGTACACAACAAATCATAGGGGTAGGGAAGGTTGTATTCATGTCTGTGTGTGTGTGTGTGTGTGTGTGTGTGTGTGTGTGTGTGTGTGTGTGTAGGGACAATTTTTTGATCAAGAAAACTTATCTGTTACCCACCACACCATGTACTAATTGAGCATCTACTATATGCTTTGTACTATGGGCAGCTACTAGCACAGTGGATAGAATATTTGGTTTGAATAAGGTCTCCTCTTCCTGATTCCAAATCTGATTTCAGACACTTGTTAGCTGTGTGTGACCATGGACAAGTCACTTTATTCCATTTGCCTCAGTTTCCTCATCTATAAAATGAACTGAACAAGGAAACGGCAAATTACTCCATTACCTTTGTCAAGAAAACCCAATGGACAATATGGTCTATGAGGTCACAAAGAGCTGAATATAACAGAATGACTGAACATGTTCTCACAACAGTCTCATTTGGCTACTTTGCCTGAATTCACATATTCAATATACATCAAAAATGGGATTTGAATGCACATTTTCCTTAGTCCAAGACCTTCAATCCATTATGGCATTGCCTTTTAATTGTCATTTCTTAGCTAAAAGGATACAAATCAAGCATTTTGATTATTATAATCAAAGGGTAGCAGGGTATATTGGATAGAATTTAGACTTTGGAAAGCTTGAGTTCAAATCTTGTCTGTGCCTCTTGCTCATATGTGACAATGAGCAAACCCCTTCACTTTAATAAGGCTCAGTTTCCAAATCCATAAAATGGGAAAAAAAACAGTTGGAAACAGAGCTTTGAGAGAGGATTCCTCTAGACACCAGTTCCCATGGAGGCAGATAGAAACCATGGAAGAATAGGAGGCCATTCTAGAAACTGGTCATTGAATGGATGCCCATCAATTGGAGAATGGCTGAATAAGTTATGGTATATGAATGTTATGGAATATTATTGTTCTGTAAGAAATGACCAGCAGGATGATTTCAGAAAGGTCTGGAGAAACTTATAGAATTAATGCTAAGGGAAGTGAGCAGAACCAGGAGATCATTATACACTTCAACAACAATACTCTATGAGGATGTATTCTTTTTTTTAAAATTTTATTTAGAAATTTTTTCCCTCAGTATATATGCATGAGTAATTTTTTTATAATATTATCCCTTGTATTCATTTTTCCAAATTATCCCCTCCCTCCCTCCACTTCCTCTCCCCGATGACAGGCAATCCCATACATTTTGCATGTGTTACAATATAACCTAGATACAATATATGTGTGTAAATACCATTTTCTTGTTGCACATTAAGTATTAGATTCCGAAGGTATAAGTAACTGGGTAGAGAGACAGTAGTGCTAACAATTTACATTCACTTCCCAGTGTTCCTTCTCTGGGTGTAGTTGTTTCTGTCCATCATTGATCAACTGGAAGTGAGTTGGATCTTCTCTATGTTGTATGAGGATGTATTCTGATGGACGTGGCTCTCTTTAACAATGAGATGATCCAAACCAGTTCCAATTGTTCAGCAAAGTAGAAAACCAGCTACACTCAATGAAAAGACTATAGCATTTCCATTCCCTCTGTTTTTGTCCGCTTACATTTTTGTTTTCCTTCTCAGGTTATTTTTACCTTATTTTTAAGTCAGATTTTTCTTGTGCAGCAAAATAACTGTATGTACATGTATACATATATTATGTTTAACATATATTTTAACATATTTAACATGTAGGACTACCTGCCATCTAGGGGAGGAGATGGGGGAAGAAGGGGAAAAGTTGGAACAGAAGGTTTTGTTGCAAGGATCAGTGTTGGAAAATTACCCAAGCATATGTTTTGTAAATAAAAAAACTATAATAATAATAATATAAAAAGACAAAACAAAACAAAACAAAACAAAAAGAATAGGAGGCCATTGGCAGCAAGGCAGAATTGAGTTGAGCTTTCCTGAGGAGTTCAATCAAATGGCAGAGTGTCCTTGACATCCCATTTTGCCAGCAGATTGAGATGACTTTCATTGTCATTGTTTCATAGAATTGTATCCTCTGTGGTCCATCACTATGAAACTGAGAGTCCAAACTATGCTAAGATATTTCTCAGGAAGACATAGGGGGAGGGTTTGGGAGTGGAGGGGCAAAAGGCACATCTCATTTTCCCCTGAGGAATACATTAACATGCCCATGGTATCATGGACCCTGGGAGAAATGCTAAGGGTCAGGGGATGATCAGAAGTGATGGCTTTAAGCTGAATGAAGGCATGGAGTCGTTTGGCTTTGAATACAAGAGGCTGTAGTAAAAGACTAATTACTGAAAGGGAGGCAGCACTTCCAGTGGATTTTGGCCACCCTGAGTTAAAGCCCCAGTTACTCTACCATAATTGTGGCTCTGGAAACACTGATGCTTTTCATTATTTATTCCACAGGATTGTTTTGTGGCTCAAATGTCATAAAATATTTAGCAATTTTTAAAAGTACAGTCTGAATTCCAATTATTGCCATCAGCATCATTATCATTATTTTGTTATTGTTAATTTATTTCAGTCATGTCTGACTCTTCGTGATCCCATTTGGGATTTTCCTGGCAAAGATCAAAATCAAATAATGGTTTGCCATTTCTTCTCCATCTCATTTAACTGAGGAAACTGAGGCAAACTGGTTAGTGACTTGTGTAGAGTTGCTTAACTAAGGAGTGGCTGAGGTCAGATTTGAACCATCCCAAATCCTGTTGTGCTATCCTCTGTGCTACCAAATACTAAATTTGCAAGGTTTTCTAGGTTCTCTTCAGAATCAAACACAGCCAATTTTCAGCTACTAAGATATGGCATATGGCATAAACACTAAAACCTATTATCACATTTTCAAATACATACATACATACATATATATATGTGTATATATATGTAATTTTTAAAGTCTGGTTTGGCCTTGAAGCATCCACATTATTTTATTCTCTATTTTTAAAAAATGGATTTTCCAAAGTTCACAAGATTATACAGAAGTAATGGATAGAGAACTGGCTTTGGAATTACAAAAATACGGATTTAAGTTTCTCCTGTTAAGCATTCCAGCCACCGGGTGCTCTAGGAAAATGACTTAATCTTTTTTTGTAACGAGGTAACTCCTTAATATTATAAATTATAGAGCAATCACCAGTCTAGACTGCTGGAGGAAGTTCTCAATCAATCAATAAACATTTATTAAGCAGTTACTATGTGCCAGGCACTATGCTAAACACACGAGTTCTCTACCAACAGTTTCCTATAACAATGAAATTACTAGTTCAGACTCTTTTCCCCTTCCACCAAAAGAAATAAATAAACAAACAAACAACCCAACAACTAAAAAAAGAAAATCGAGATGGGGGTGGAACAAATAAATATCTATGATCATAGACTAAGAGTTGGCAGGAACTACGGAGACCATCTAGTGCAACTGCCACATTTTACAGATGAGGAAACTGAGACTCAAAGAGATTAAGTCCCTCATGCCGGGGTAATAAAAATGAGAACCAAGTTTTTAACTTCTGTGCTTTGGAGATAACACTCTTTTCAATGTTCCAGGATACTATTTCTTTTGGAAAACACACTTTCTAATACTATTCCTGAAGGGTTCAAATGGCTCTTTTCTTTAGGGGAATTTAAATAAAAGGTATTGTTTAAAGAAAGAAGCTCTAGAAATTGTGCTAGCTATTCACCCAGGGGAGGCAACAGGAGAAAGCATGAAGATGATAAAAAGACCTTGTTTTTCTGTGGCATAAATCCTGAACCATCCTCATCCATGGCTGATGAAAGTGATACTTTCAGAGAAACATGAGAAAATTTGTATGAATTGATACATAGTGAAGTGAGCAGAACCAGAAGAATGATTTATACAATAGCAGCAATACTATAATCAACTCTGAAAGACATAAGAACTCTGATTAACTAGCATTGATCAAATATGATTCCAGGAGGTGATGAATTATAATATTCACCTAAGAGGAAAAAAAGAAGCATAAAGTACAGATTGGGATATACATATATATACACACACACACACACACACATATATATATATATATACACACACACATATATATACATACATACACACACACACACACACACACACACACACACACACATATATATTTGAACATGACCAATGTGGGAATTTGTTTTACTTGATTATAATAATTTGTTGCAAGGATTTTGTTTTTCTTTTTTAATGAAGGAGGAAGGGAGGAAGAAAGAGAAAAGCCAGATTTTTATTAATTATTAAAATAATTATAAAAGCAAAAATTGCATCTTCCTACCTTGTGCATATTTTTGCCTTTCTTTCTTTCTTTCTTTCTTTCTTTCTTTCTTTCTTTCTTTCTTTCTTTCTTTCTTTCTTTCTTTCTTTCTTTCTTTCTTTCTTTCTTTTTTCTTTCTTTCTTTCTTTCTTTCTTTCTTTCTTTTTTCTTTCTTTCTTTCTTTCTTTCTTTCTTTCTTTCTTTCTTTCTTTTTTGCAGAACATTTATTTTTACTTATTATTTCCCTTGTGCTTCATTCTTTACATCTTTTCCCAGTGTTGACTTTGTCCACCACTCTTTACTCCCCTTCCCTAGGAAGAAAGAGTCAGAAAAGACCTCTTAGAAAACTCTGTGTTGGTATTGTGGAACCCCCAAGCCAGTGGCGTATGCCTGAGCCTTGCCTTGGTATTCATGCATGCTCTGCCCGCAGGATGGCCCAAGCTTTGGCGGGCAACATGGCCCTCAGAATCCGTGAGCTGATGATGAATGGCTGTGAAGCCTTTGTAATTGCTCAGGCCCCTTTGTGGGGTCAGACAATGGAGGAAGACACAAGTCTGGCTCAGGAGAGCAACGGATAAAACTGCTGGGCAGGATGGCGGGCTCCTGCCGGCATTACTACTTGTTGACATTGAAAGGATTTCACAACAAGTGAGCAGAAACAGAAACGATTCTGTTCCACGGGGCTATTAGCTGCAACGTGTGGCACCGGAGCGGTCACTCCTGATGTGTTTCCTTGCTAATGAGCTCTGAATGCCCTATTAAACTGGGATGCTATAGGCCCAGAGCCACCAGGACAATGGTATGCATGAATGACTTTTCCAATTGCTATTGGTCCATCTGAGGAGGAAGCAACTGGCAATACTCAAATTTAAACGAGACTGACAGTATAGTTCAATGATCATTAATTAGAGTTCATGGGCAGATAAAGACTCAAAGCCATCTCTAATGACAAGATAGCAGGGTACCATTACTCACTCAGGAGCTGGCCTATGCTTGTGTCTTGCCCTATTTCTCTCTTTATACAGATTCGTATCAAGTTGGATACCTAAAAAAATGAGAGAATTGATGTAAAAAATGCTTGTAAAAAAAAAAGTAATAAAGCATCAAAATAAAAGATAGCATTATAATGCAAGATGCACCTAGTAACGTTTATCTGTTACATTTTGGAATCACTTATTGTCAAATGTGGATTTAAGCTTACAGTGCAAAGAGCTTTTTGATGGATTTAGAGAATTGGAAGTGCTCTCAGAGGCTACCCCTTTCATTCTAGGATTAGAGAAATGAGTTCCATGAAGGTCAAATGCTCAAGGTCATAGAGGCATATCATAGGAGCATAGAAAGCTGAAAAGGGGTCATCCAGTCCAGTATTATCAAACTCAAATAGAAACGAGGGCTACTAAACCATACATGAGCAGCTAGGAGGTGCAATAGTTAGAGCTCAGGTCAAGAAGACCTGAATTCAAATCCAACTTCAGAAACTAGCTATGCGATCTTGAGCAAATTATTTCTCCTCTCTTTGAGTGGCAGTACTATTATTATCACTATTTTACTGATGAGCAAACAGAATCTCAGAGAATTTAAATGATTTGTTCAGGTACACTTAACTGGTAAGTATCTAAGATAGGATTTGAACTGAGGTTTTCTTGACTCCACCCATTCAACACTATATCTTTGTATATTTATTTTTTGCTCAGTAACATTTTATTTTTCCAAGTACATGTAAAGATAGTTTTCAAAATTCTTTTTTTTCCCCTGAGGCAATTAGGTTAAGTGGCTTGCCCAAGGTCACACAGCCAGGAAGTGTTAATTATCTGAGGTCACATTTGAACTCAAGTCCTCCTTACTTCAGAGCTGGTGCTCTATCCATTAGATTAACTAGCTGTCCCTCAATATTCATTTTTGTAAGACTTGGTATTCCAAATTTTTCTCCCTTCTTCCTCAAGACACCAAGCAATCTGATACAAGTTATATATGTGCAGTCCTAGGAATTATTTGAGTAGGTAATAAGGAAACTAAATTATCACTCTTTGCAGATGATATGCTGGTATACTTAGAGAACCCTAAAGAATCAACTAAAAAACTATTAGAAGTAATCCACAATTTTAGCAAAGTTGCAGAATACAAAATAAATCCACATAAATCATTAGCATTCTTATACATCACTAACAAAATCCAACAGAAAGAGATATAAAGAGAAATTCCATTTAAAATCACTGTTGAAAAGATAAAATATTTGGGAAGCTACCTGCCAAAGGAGGGTCAAGAACTCTATGAGCAAAATTACAAAACACTTTCCACAAAATAAAGTCAGATCTAAGCAATTGGAAAAATATCAAGTCCTCTTGGATAGGGCGATGAATATAATAAAGATGACAATACTGCTTAAACTAATCTATTTAGTGCTGCACCAATCAAACACCCAAGAAACTATTCTACTGATCTAGAAAAAATAACAACAAAATTCATCTGGAAGAACAAAAGATCAAGAATTTCAAAGGAATCGATGAAGAGAAAAGCAAATGAAGGTGGCTTAGCTGTACCAGGTCTAAAACTATATTATAAAGCAGTGGTTATCAAAATCATTTGGTACTGGCTAAGAAATAGAGAAGTTGATCAGTGAAATAGGTTATGTTTACAGAACAAAATAGTCAATGACTATAGCAATCTAATATTTGACAATTCCAAAGACCCCAGCTTTTGGGATAAGAATTCACTTTTTGACAAAAACTGCTAGGAAAATTGGAAACTTGTATGGCAGAAAGTAGGCATAGACCCACACCTAACACTGTATATCAAGATCAGGTTGAAATGGGTTCATGATTTTGACATAAAGAATGATATTATAAACAATTAGAAGAACATGGGCTAGTTTACCTCTTAGATCCATGGAAGAGGAAGGAATTTGTGACCAAAGAAGAACTAGAGATGATTACTGGTCACAAAATAGATAATTTTGATTATATTAAGTTAAAAAAGTTTTGTACAAACAAAACTAATGTAGACAAGATTAAAAGGGAAGCAATAAACTGGGGAAACATTTTTATATTCAAAAGTTCTGGTAAAGGCCTCATTTCTAAAATATATAGAGAACTGACTTAAATTTATAATAATTCAAGCCATTCTCCAATTGATAAATGATCAAAGGATATGAGCAGACAATATTCAGATGGATAAATTGAAACTCTTTGTAGTCACATGAAAAGGGCTCCAAATCACTACTGAACAGAGAAATGCAAATTAAGACAACTCTGAGATAACACTACACACCTGTCAGACTGGCTAAGATGACAGGAAATAATAATGACCAATGTTGGAGGGGATATAGGAAAACTGAGATACTGATACATTTGTTGGTGCAACTGTGAACAGATCCAATTATTCTAGAGAACAATTTGGAACTATGCTCAAAAAGTTATAGAACTGTGCATGCCCTTTGATCCAGCAGTATTATTACTGGGTTTATATCCCAAAGAGATCTTAAAGGAGGGAAAGGGACGCAACTGTGCAAAAATGTTTATGTCAGCCCTTTTTGTAGGGGCAAGAAACTGGAAACTGAGTGGATGTCCAATTGGAGAATGGCTGAATAAATTATAGTATATGAATGTTATGGAATATTATTGTTCTGTAAGAAACAACCAGCAGGATGATTTCAGAGAGGTTTGGAGAGACTGACATGAACTGATGCTGAGTAAAATGTGCAGAGCCACGAGAGCATTATACACGGCAACAAAGCTATCTGAGTCTCAATTCTGATGGGCATGGCTCTCTTCAACAATGAGATGATTCAAACCAGTTCTACTTGTTCAGTGATGAAGAGAACCATCTATACCCAGAGAGAAAACTTACTCTCTCTATTGTTGTTTGCTTGCATTTTGTTTTCTCTTTAAGTTTTTTCTTCCTTCTTAATCTGATTTTTCTTGTGCAGCAAGATAATTTTATAAATATGTATACATATATTGCACTTAACATATATTTTAACATATTTAACATGTATTGGACTACCTGTCCAATATACCGGGGGAAGGAGGGGAAAATTTGGAACAAAAGGTTTTGCAAGGGTCAATGTTGAAAAATTATCCATGCATATGTTTTGTAAATAAAAAGCTTTTAAGAAAACATGGGGGATTCTTTTAAACATATTTCCATATTTATTATGTTGTATAAGAAAAATCAGATCAAAAAGTTAAAAACCATGATAAAGAAAAACAACAACAAAAAGATAAAAATGCTATGCTTCCATCCATATTGAGTCTCCATAGCTCTCTGTCAAGGAATAAGGATGACATTTTCCATGGCAAGCCTATTAACTTGAATCACTTCATTCAACACTATTTCCTATACAATCTAGCTGTCTATTTTTGTTCTCAATAATTAACATATATGTTAAAATTGAGCCACCTAATAATAGCTGTTGTGTATATAATACTATAAGATTTTTCAAAACACTTTATATATGTGATTTCATTTAATCCTTATAGAAGAAATTATTATCCTCATTTTACAGATTAGGAACTGAGGCTGGTAGGATCATGCATCCAGTGATCAACAGATGTGGGATTTAAGTTCAGATCTTCCTAAACTGTAAATCCATCACTTTTTCCAAGCCCTGCTTAGCTGTCTTCAAAATAATGCTCAAGGGATCTTTTATTGACCTGAAGGTACTCTAGCTTCTAAACATTGATATGGACAAGGATAGTATAAGAAGATACTTTTAGAGAAGAGATTCTTAACCATATTTGTGTCAGACTTCCCCTGAGAAGTCTGGTGAATTCTATAGATTCTTTCTCATAATCACTTTTTGTTTAATGAATAGAACACATAAACTTGCAAAGAAATCAATTATATTGAAATATACTTACCAAAATAATAATACAATTTTAAAAACAACTAATTTCATAAATTCCAGATTAAGAACTCTGCTCTATATAGTGTCTATGTCTTAAAATATTAGGGATTTCACTTCCTCCTTTTTGAATCGACTCTTATCCAACTTGGCAAATGGCTGCTATTGATGTAGGTTCTGGGAGTTGATCTGGACTACTCCAGAATGTTGGGTAAAATACAGAATTACTCTAGCCTATCTGTGATCTCATCAGAGTGGGTATTATCTCTAATTTGGCCATTTTTTTCAACCATCCAGGCCTGCTCTTCCTACTCCATATCTTTCTATGAGTTCATCATTCCAACTATTAAAAATTTTTCTTTCTTTCTCTTCCTTTTCAAGAAATTAATGGAAACCACTAACTGCTAAATGATTGTCTCTCATTCTTCCCATGTGACCATCTCAGCTGTTTTTTGCTCATTGCTGCCCCCATGATCCAGGAGTGAATGAATTTAAAGATGATATTATTCCACAAGTCACATGAATTATTAATATCTGTCTACACCACAGCAAGGTGGAATTGGATCATTGCCTTGACCAGAGTAACCAAGCTGATCATCACTGCTATTGCTGTATACAATGATCTTTCAGTTCTTCTCACTTTACTTATCAATTCATATAGATTTTGCCTTTTTTCTGAAACCACCCCTCCTTGTCATTTCTTGTAGCAAAATAGTTTTCCATGATAATCATATGGCACTTGTTCAATCATTCCTCAATTGATGGGCATTTCCTCAATTTCCCATTCTTTGCTACCACAAAAAGAAATAATTTTGTACTTTTAGGTCATTTTCCCTTTTCTTTGATCTCTTTGGGATATGACCTAGTAATGGGTTTTCAAGGTCAAATGGCATATACATGCCATTTATAGCCCTTTGGATATAGTTCCAAATTGATTGGACCGACTTCAATATTCCACCAATAGTTTATTAGTATATCTATTCCTTCCTCCTCATCCCCACCAGTGCTTGTCATTTCTGATAGTTGGGAGATGATACCTCAGAGCTATTTTAATTTGTCTTTCTCTAATCAATAGTGATTTCAAGCTTTATGTCATAATTATCATTTATTTCATCCAAGTCATTGATAAAAAGTTCAGTTAGTATGTTCAAAGTTTTTGGTTTTTCTTTTTCCTGGTATTTTTGATACTATTCAGTCTTACGGTCCCCTGTATTTTCCCAATTGTTCACTTCTGACTCTCTCCTTTTTGATTTTGTTTTTTTTGAGGACTAGATCTTTAAACATTTCAGCTTCTACCAACATTGGGTAATTCATGCTTCATCAGTATAGGTCTCTGTCCCAAATGACTTTTGGGTGGTCAGAAGGGGCCCCAGCTGGATGCTGGCTCTTCTCTCAGGCTTGCTGGAGAACTGCACAGCCCCCTCATCTGCACCCACATCCACACACTGTCCCAGTGACTTCTTCCATTTCCTCAGTTCCTTAATTCTTTGGCCCAAGGTAGTGTCAACTACCAGAGGTTTGGAGCTTTTGCTCCTGGAAGACTAAGGCCAAGTTGGCTTTTGGTATCTAGGAAAACTTCCAGAGCCTATAATTGAGGTCTCCACAGTATGGAAGGTGGTGGGATCACGTGAGGTTTTGATGTAAACCAGTGACTCATTCTTGGGTCTGCTAATGCAACTTTGATGTTGGTAGTATGGGAGGTAGAGAGAGGAATGTTATGAATTCTGGGTCAATGATCATCAGTTTCTGGGTTTGAACTTTTAAAATTTTGTTTTGATATCCTAAACCATTGAAATACCTGAAGTTGCTTTATCTTTGATATATTATTTCTATTTTATGGAAGTTTGCGATGTCACCAGAATTGGAAAAAATATCTAGACTATTTTTTGTTTACACGACACAGAAGTCTAGACTTGGATGGTAAGCTCCCCCTTTTTCACCTTGGATTTGTTGGTAGACTCCTGCTTGGTAAGATGGAGAAAGCACTTGGAGAAAATAGGGGCACAAGGGTATTGATATGTAAATTGGTGAATAGCCTCATGGAAACTAATCTGCCTCCAGTCAAACTGACCTTCTCTCTGCTCCTCACACATGATCCTCCATCTTCTTCAGCTTAGATTTGTTGATGGGCTTTGCTGGGTAAGAAGAAAGTACTTGGGGAAAGCAAAGCATTTTAGGGCACACACCTGGCTTATAGGAGCAAGCACTGAAAATTGTGAGACACTAAGTGCAAAAGTGCATTGAACTTTGAGTCTTGAATCAGGGACACCTAGATTGAAATTTACTAAGTGTGTGATCTTGAGCAAGTTACTTAAACTCATGGTTCAATTCATTTGTCTGAAAAGTGGAACTGGAGTTGATGACTTCCAAGGTCCATTCTAGCTGCAAATTCATGATCCCATATTGAACAAAGCAGGACTTATCAACTACCTAGTCTATATGTCAGGCACTATGATACACATTGAGAATGCAAATACAAAGAATGGACTGATCTATATGCTCAAGAAACTTACTTTGTATTGGAGTAAACAACAAGGACCTACATAAATATGTCTGGCATAAATATAAAGGGAATAAACATGAATAATTAAGTAGTTAAATACAAGGTAACTTGGGGAGAAAGCACTAGTGTTGGGGGAAATCAGCATAGGCTTCATGAAGAAGGTGGTACCAAGTTTAAGATGGATTCTCAGAGGGATGGATGGTAAAAAGAAGTTGAAGAAGATGGAACTTCACTGATGAGGAAGAGAGAGAAGACTAGTTTAGCAGGAGGGAAAGTAGTATCTAATGAGGCTAGTAATCAATTTATATAACAACACTCTTGGGATTCCATCATTTAATAACTTCTGAATCTAGCTAGCTTTTCTAACCTCTTCATCTCATCACTGTGTCTAACTCATTTGGGGAAATTCGACAGATTCCTAAGCATTGACTTTCCTTTGAAAGAAAGCCTCTCTCCTAGTCTTTACATTAAAGGGAATATTTTATAGAATAGGACAATATTTTAAGCAACTCATGCACTTATCAGAGATTTGATTTCATGCAGCAAAAATTCAAACAGAATTTACAGTGTTATGGTTTCATCCTTCCAAAGTTCTCTAAACAGTAGCCTACATTATTTCAAGAGACAGAACGTGATGAGTTAGCTGTTATAACGTTTTGTGTTTGCTTAGATTTTTTTTTGTTTATCTATTGCTTAACCCCCAATATTTTGCAAAATCAATACAAACAATATTAATTCTGCTCCATTTCTGGCCTGATTCTTCTTGCAAAGCTCTGAGGATTTCAAGCGGACTTCAATTTCTAATCAATAAACCAATAAAGTTTAGATACAAATTAAGGAGAAAACAAATCCCTGAACTTTCATCAACCTATCAATCCATTTGAAGCCAGATCATCACCATTCCATGCCAAATGACTCAAAATTTACTTTCATTAAAAATTAACCAGAATAGATTCCAGAATAGAAGCACAACAAAGCCTGTTTCCCTGGGGTAGGAATAAGTAATTACAAAAGGGAAAGGTATAGAAGTTACAGCCAATAACTTTTAAAATTTCTTCTCTTAAGAGTTTAATACTTGATTAGAGGGTCATAAGCTAAGTTAAAAAGTTTTGAGGAAGTTTATAGGGTCTTAGAATGTAAATGAAAGGTATCAGTAGTCATAAAGTCATTTATTTAGAAGCTATCTCATAGTACCATCCCTTCAAGCTGAAGATGAGAAACTGAGTCCCAGAGAGCTAAATAACTTGCTCAAGGTCACAACAGGAAGTAGTATACTGGGGATGTTGGATTCCATCTGGATCCACTGGATCCAAACCCAACACATTTTCCACTAATGGAAAATACTACTACTGGATCTAGTTGAAAATCCAATATCTTTGTTTTTCTATCTAATTCCAATGCCAGTATTTTTTTTTTGCTTTTTAACTGAAGAGAAAGAGCATTTTTCCCTTACAGATGGTGAATAAGGAAGGAGAATTGTAATAAATAATCTTAGCCCACACTGGATAAGGCTAATTGAAGAAGGAAAAAATCTGAAACTTTTTACTAGTCCAATGGAAGGAATCTGTTTTCAACATTGACCAATGAAGTGATCAGTCATGACTTTGGAGGACTGTACAAAAGATGAAATGAATCACAGTCATATAAGCCAGGAGATTTTACTAGTTTAAACAAAAGGAAACAGGATTAGATTTCTGTGACTATTGCTCCAATTCCACATGGAACTACTTTACATTTTTATAAGTTTAAAAGGAGAAGAGATTAAGCAATAATGGAGAAATGTCAAGGATGTAATAACATTTTGTGGTTTCTATGTTGACATTATCAAACTATGATATCTATGTTTTACATGCAAAACCATTTTGCTTCCTAAGTATCCTTGTGATTTCATAAGAATGTTTTCGTTAGATGAATTCTAATTATCAATGTTGCTCCAAGAGGGAGTCAGTCTTGTTCTTTCTTTTCAGCTATAAAGGAGAAAGAATACTGGCTTTGGAATTGAATGACCTTGTTTTAAATTCCATATTGTCATTTATTTCCTGTGTGACATTGGCCAAATCACTTATCATTTATGAGCCTCAGTTTCTTCACCTATAAAATGAGAGCATTGGATCAGATGTCTCAAAGATCCCTTTCAACTCTGGATCTATGACCTATAATTGACATTGAAACATCTGATTCTTAACAGGCAAGCAGTTAGCAATTGAAATGGAAAAAAGGAATGTATCTTTAGATATGTAAAATGTGTTGATTTTTTTTCTTGGATATTTATTTATTCATCACAAGAGAAGATTTCATTTAATATGCTGACAGACTCTTTTGATGCATTGATTTGTTTGCTGAAGTACTTTTTTTCTTATTCTTTTTTTTTATTTCTTATTGTAAGGGATGCCTCTTTGGGAAGAGGCAAGAAAAGGATCTATTTGGAAATGAACAAAAAAAATATCAATAAAAAGAGGGGGAAAATGAACCACAGACATAGAAGTACTAATTGAAAAATCAATGGGATAATTTTTAGATGGAGGGAGTACTTGTGAAGTGACAGTTATGGAAAATATTCATAAAATATTTCTAAAAGAAAAGTCATAAAAAGTGGTATTTTTACTTTCTTCCATTTGCCTTTATTGTACCTCTTGTTCCTTTCTATCATCCATTCCCCCCAATTTTTTGTTTGCCTTTTCTTTCTTGTGTTTTTCTTTTTGGTCTGTTAAATATGGAAATGTGTTTAAAAGAATTGTATATGTTTAACCTATATCAGATTGCTTGCTGTCTTGGGGAGGGAATAAGATAAAAGAGAGAGGGAAAAAAGTTTAGAATACAAAGTCTTACAAAAATAAATGTTGGAAATTATTTTTATGTGTATTTGGAAAAATAAAATACTGTTGTAGTAGTTCCCATAATCTCCCTGGTACAGACAAAAATGCCTTTATTTTTAAAGATCATGTTGGAAAATATGAGACATTTCTAAGCCTAATAACCTTGGTGGAATGATCAAGAACTTCTTTTATGTAGTAGTGATAAAGAAAGAATTAAAAACACACAAGTATTTTGCTATTTTAATGGAGAAAATGGTATAAGGTGGATTTGCCTGTTTACAGAGGGACCAAAATACCTTATTATAAAAAGATGATATCACATATTTACTTCTCCCTTGACCACAACCCAGAGAGAACTGACTTAGTAAGATCCTGTTCTCTCTTCTTACTTTTTCCTTTCACTTTTTAATGCTTTAATTTTCACTCTTATAGATATGGCCTCCTTCTACATACTCAGTATTTTTCCTGCTGAAACACCTACTTTTGTTCATGTCTCTCCATTAGAATGGAAATTCTTTAGGAGAGGCATTATTTTCTTGTTTTGTTTGAAAATAAATGAGCATATTCATCAATTAACAAGCATTTATTAAAAGGATATGCGTATGTATTTCTTTTTTTTAAGATTATCTTTCATCTGAAAAAGGGGTTCAGTTATTTTTCAGTCATGCCTGACTTTTAGTGATCCCACTTGGGGATTTCTTAGCAGAAATAAAGGAGTGGTTTGTCATTTCCTTCTCTAGCTCATTTTTACAGATGAGGAAATTGAGCCAAAAAGGGTAAAGTGACTTGCCCAAGGTCACACAGCTAGTATGTATTTAATCTCATAAAAAAGGTGTCTTCCTGATACCAGATTTGGAGTTCTATGCACTATGGCACCACCTAGCTGCACCATATCTTCCATCTACAGTTTTTTATTTAAAATTTATTTTTGAAGGCATCAGCATTATAGTGGGCAGAGAATTTGCCAGATCCATTCATATACATATGTATGCATGTGTATGTAGATCTTAGAGGCAATAGAAAACATTAGAGTTTATTGCACAAGATGGTGGAGGGAGAGGAAAGGGACATGATCACACCTAAACTTTAACAACACTTTGGCAACTCTATGGAGATTGGATTGGAGTGGGAAGAGACAAGGCAAAAAGTACAATGTGGAGATTCTTGCATATGACAGCTGATTAATTAAGATGGTAGCCATCTTAGTAAATGAGAGGAGATTTTTGTTAGAGATATGGAAACAATATTTGGCAACTGATTGAAGTGATCGATAAAGATGAATTGAATATTAATAACGGGGAATTTCTTGAAGAGATGTGTGTGTGAGAGAAAGAGAGAGACAGAGAGAGAGACAGAGAGAGAGAGAGAGACAGAGAGAGAGAGAGAGAGAGAGAGACAGAGACAGAGACAGAGACAGAGACAGAGACAGAGAAAGGTAATGAGTTAACTGCTTTTGTTGAGTTTAGATGCTCTTCAGGAATAATGCCATCCATTATTCCTTCCATTTGGGGGGAATTTTCCCCACTTAAAATCTTTGAAAATTGATTTCTGAGTGTAATTAAAATTTCATCACTTCCAGCATGAGCTTCCTCTTCAAGAATTTATTTAAGCCTGTCTACTCTTTCTATTTTCATTTTCTTAAATGATTTTTTAATCACTGATGAAAATAGCTATAGAAATACTAAGAGATCTGTTCCCTTTTCATTTCTATTTATTGTCCTATCAGCTCCAACTAGGTCTTTTCTTGGTATAAGCTGTCTTAGACAGCTAGTTTACACATTAAGCTTATTGTGGGTTGATTTTCTCCCCTGTTACTATTCACTGGACTGAGAGTAAAGACTGCTTAAAATATTTCCTATCTTTTCCTTTAATCTTTTGCAAATTAAATTGTATTCTAAGTCATTGTTTCCTTGGCCAACACTTATTTTTCCCCTTAAGAAGGAAATCTAATGTTTCTTAACTGAGTCAATTTGGGGGTCCTTTTGCTTGATATGAAGATTTTAGAATATGGATGTTGTCATGGTCATACAATCATTTAAACCAGTAAGACTATACATTTTTGGCAAATATAACATCAGCATTCCAATATTCTCAATCAAGATCATATTTTGCTAAACCATAGTTGCTTGCCTTCTTACATCAGCCCTTTTCATTAAGATTAGAGAGATCTCTGTTTACCAGAGGGATAATTTAATTTTTTTTTCAAATTGAGAATTTGTAACTGAAATTAACATAAAAATGGAAGCTCATGCAAAGGAGCTCTTTATTTTTCATAGCTTTTTATTTAGAAAACATATAAATGGGTAATTTTTTCAACATTGACCCTTGCAAAACCTTCTGTTCCAAATTTTCCCTTCTTCCCCCCACCCCCTCTCCTAGATGGCAGGTAGTCCCATACATGTTTAAATATGTTAAAATATATGTTAAATCCAATATATGTATACATATTTATACAGTTATCTTGCTGCACAAGGAAAATCAGATCTAGAAAGAAAAACAAAACCTGAGAAGAAAAACAAAAATTCAAGCAAACAATTACAGAAAGAGTAAAAATACTATGTTGCGGTCCACACTCAGTTCCCATAATCATGAGCTGTTTTAAAAAAAACAAGAAAGTCTTCACATTTTCTATGAATAACCAGTTAAAGTTGTCAAGTGCATCAAATGATCTGTGTGTACCTCTCACTTTATAATGCTACCCTAATCTTTTTTTTTTTCTTTGTAGCCCACTGTGGGAAGGTCAGCATTCTGTGATCTGAGTTGATTTAGGTCATGGTGAAATTTATTTAACCCTGTCCTCTAGATAGCGGATTGTAGAAACAGTTTATTATTTACCAGGAAAAACAAGAAAATTTGCAAGTTGTGCAAAAAAAAATAATGACAAAAAGAAGGGAATGTTTGCATTTTGGCATATTCTCTTCCAAATTAACCAGGCCTACAGATAACACATTGTACACTGAACTTCAATCCTACCGATAAAGTCCAAGAATAAGAACTTGTAAAAATGGTATTTTTCCCCTGATTTTTCCATGTAAAGCAGTGCAAAATGTAAATCAAATGTTGATATTGTCTCCTGGTTGAAAGTAAACTGCTTAAGATCTTTGGGATGGTCATTTCTAAAATAAATAGAGAATTGACTCAAATTTATAAGAATTCAAGCCATTCTCCAATTGATAAATGGTCAAAGGATAAAAACAATTATCAGTTGAAAAAATTAAAACCATTTCTAATTATATGAAAAGGTGCTCCAAATCACTATTGACCAGAGAAGTACAAATTAAGATATGACGAATCTTGGAGGGGATGTGGGAAAACTGGGACACTGATACATTGTTGGTGGAACTATGATCGGATCCAACCATTCTGGAGAGCAATTTGGAATTATGCTCAAAAAGTTATTAAACTGTGCATACCCTTTGATCCAGCAGTGTTTCTACTGGGCTTATATCCCAAAGAGATCTTAAAGGAGGGAAAGGGACCTATATGTGACAAAATGGTTGTGGCAGCCCTTTTAGTAGTGGCAAGGCACTGGAAACTGAATGGATGCCCATCAATTGGAGAATGGCTAATAAATTATGGTATATGAATGTTATGGAATATTATTGTTCCATAAGAAATGACCAGCAGGATGATTTTAGAGAGGCCTAGAGAGACTTACAAAAACTGATTCTGAGTGAACTGAGCAGAACCAGGAGATCATTAAACATGGCAACAAGATTATACGATGATCAATTCTGTTGAACATGGCTCTCTTCAACAATGAGATGATTCAAACCAGTTCCAATTGTTCAGTGATGAAGAGAATCATCTACACCCAGAGAGAGGACTGTGGGAATTGAGTTTGGTTAACAACATAGCATTCTCACTCTTTTTGTTGTTGTTTGCTTGCATTTTATTTTGCTTCTTTTTTTTTTCTTTTGCAGTATGATAATTGTATAAATACTCATGCATATATTGGATTTAACATATATTGAACTACTTGCCATCTAGGGGAGAGCATGGGGAAAGGAAGGGAAATTGGAACACAGGTTTTGTAAGGGGTCTGTTGAAGAATTGTCCACACATGTTTTTTGAAAAATAAAAAGCTTTAATTAAAAAGAAAAAGATATTTTTGGTGGGAATCATTGAATCTCAGGAGGAATGGTGATTATTAATACCATTTAGACTTCTACCTGCCACATCATCCCCTTGATATAGTGAGGAGAAGGTTGATCATAGAGTCAAGAGATCTGGATTATTTTCTTCTCTGTAATAATTATTACATTTGTGACCATAGTAATTCACTGAATCTTTCTCAGTATCAGTTTCCTCATCTCTAAAATGGAGAATGACTAATACCTGTAGACCTTTTCTTCCAAAGTTGTGAGGAAAATGTTTCCTAAAGTTTTAAGTAATTTAGAATTATAATGAAAATTTCCATAACACAACCTGAAATTTGGCCATTCAGTTTCTTAATAGATAAACCATTCTAATTTTGTACATTTATAATGCTTCTATATCAACATTTCAATGATTTTTGATCATACAAATAGTCCCTCCAAAGTTGTATAGATTATAACTTATCCATGCTCTTTCATCTTGTACAATTCTTAAAATGGGTATCTTTCCCTAAATTATTTATGGAGATTCTACCCAAAAGCTATAGATTTCTCTTTGGGTCTTTTTTTATTTTTAAGTTTCCATGAGAATAACACTCAAGCTCTCTGTCTGTAAAACTCTTGACATAGCATACCCTATTCCATTTTGGATAATTCTGTTTGATAGCAGGTAATATGGAACTCAAATATTTCTTTCCAAAACGTTTATCCATTTCTCTTTATGTCCCTCCCCTACTCGATAAACTTTAGTGGCTCCCTACTTTCTCTAGAACTAATCATAAACTCTTCTATTTATCTTTTAAAGTCCTTCACAACCTGACTCCAATCTCTCTTTCCAGCTTCATGATATATTACTTCCACACTCTACTATCCTGCCATGCTGGCCTTCACTTTGTTTTTTATACACAGCAACTCAGCTGCCATTCTGTCCCTTTGGAGTGGATGTACCTGTATGTCACACATAAATAGTAGATAGATAGATAGACAGACAGATAGATAGATAGATAGATAGATAGAAGAGATAATAGATAGATAGATAGAATAAATATGTTCACACACACACACACACACACACATATATATAAATAGATAGATAGATAGATAAATACACAGATAGATGATAAATATATGGATGGATAGATAGATGGATAGATGGACAGATAGAAGTATAATGAATGGAGATAACAACAGTATACTATATATGCATATGTACGTATCTATCTATCTGTCTATCTATCTATCACTTGTATTTGTATCCCCAGCATCTAGTACAATGTCCAGTCCATAAAAGGGGCAGCTAGATGGTGCAGTGAATGGATAAAACACCAGTCCTAATATCAGGAGGATTTGAGTTCAAATCTAGTCTCAGACACTTCCTAGCTATGTGACCCTGGGCAACTCATTTAACTCTACCTCAGTTTCCTCATCTATAAAATGACCTGGAGAAGAAAATGGCAAACCACACCAGTATCTTTGCTAACAAAATCCCAAATGGTGTCATGAAGACTTGAACACAACTGAAGCGACTCAACAACATGTTTGTTGGTTGATCAGTTGATTCTGGCCTCTGGGATCAAAGAGACCTTTGATCCCTCTTCCACATGACAATTTTTTCCAATACTCCTGGAATGCTGTCCTATCCTTTCTAAGCCTTGCCTTTCCCAGGCTAACCAGCATCAGCTCTTTCAACTAATTTTTATATGACATGGCCTCCAGTCCTCCTTACTGCAAAGGGTGCCTTCCAATTCATATTCCAATTTATCAATGTCCTGCCTATAATGCTGTGCCTAGAACCCAACACAATGCGCCAGATGTCATCTAATCAGAGTAAAAGACAAGACTGCAGTCATCTTAATCATAAAACTTGTTTTAACAAACATTTATTAAGCACTATTTATAATGAACTTTGTTAGTTGGTGGGACATAAAATAAATAAATAAAAATAAAAGTCTCTGTGCTAAAAAAAAAAAAAAAAAAAAAAAACAAAACCTCCAAACATAAACCTTTTAATGCTATTTTTTTCTTTTTTGATTCTACTAATTATTCTTCTGTTGACTGTCCTTACCACTCTGAGTCAGCAGCACTGTCATGGCAGAGTTAGAATAATGGAATGTGAGAGCTGACAGGATGGGGAGTGACTCAGAGACAAGCATGCTCCTCCATCTCTGTTTTATAGATAAAGATATTAAGGGTCAAGGAAATGAAATGATGTGACAAAGGTTGCAGAGCTAGGACTTTGATAACATTTTTTGGACTAGACTCATGATTTTATTGGTTTTGGAAACTGTGATTTCATTTTCTTCGACAGCATAATGAACTCCCTCTTTCAAACAATTAATCTAAGAGAGAGAATCTGTTAAGCAATTATCATGTGGTAGGCCCTGAGAATACAGAGGTAAAAATAATATGGTTACTGTCTTCAAGGAGTTTATACTCTGTCAGGAAAACTGGCAGCCTTGCAGAGCTATCTGGGGTATTGGAGAGGTTACGTAACTTACCCAGGGTGACAAAGCAAGACATAGGAGGTACCTAAACTCAAGTCTTCCTGAATCTAATTCACCATGCAGAACTGGCTCCATAATACTTAAGGCGTGCAAATCACTTTTATCTGCATTACCTCACAGCAACCTTACAAGGTAGATGCTTTTTACAAATGAGGAAACTGAAGTTCAAAATAAAATTGATCTCTCACAGTCATGTAGCTACATGTCAGAGATGAGATTCAAGTTCAACTGTCTCCCGATTTCCAGCATAACTTTCTATCCATTATATTACATATAAGCACCTATCATGTGCTGGGAACTGAAGATAAAAAGGCTGATCTCTATGCAGTCAATCATAAACTTCCATCGGGGGATGCCCAATTCAATGCCCAATGCTTTCCCCACTATACTTAAAACTGATTGTTTGAAAACAGAGCTAATGAAACTCTAAAGTGTTGCCATCTAGGGGCCAGAATGCTACTTTTGTTGTTCAGTTATGTCTCTCTCTTTAACTATTTTGGTAGAGATATTGAAGTGATTTGTCATTTTCTTCTCTAACTCATTTTACAGATGAGGAAACTGAGACAGACAAGATAAAGTGATTTACCCAGGGTCACACAGGTGGTAAGTGTCTGAGGACATATTTGAACTCTCAAAGACACTGACTTCAGGCCCACCCCTCTATCCACTGTGCCATCTACCTTGCAGAATGCTCCTATACCACTCCAAATGACTTCTCTTTGATTCCACTTCTCTATTTACCATTGTCTTTTGATAACCATCTCCTCTAGACTTCACAAATGTCATGATTATATTCATTACCTTATCATCTCTGTTTCATGGGGTGACTGATGGGGAATCTGAAGTCCAGAGAAAGAAAGTGTGATATAAAATCACTTTTTTCCATCCCATGTTACTTAAAATCATAGATTTTAGGATGGAAAGGACCTGAGAGACTTTTGTAGTTCTACTTGCTCATGTTAAGGTTGGGAAAGTTTAGGCTTAAGATTAAGTGCCTTATCCATTATTTCACAGGTAATAAAGGGCAAAGATGGAATTTGAACCTGGATCTACAGGCTTCTGAGACAGTATACATTCCATTACACTGTTCTAACTGAACACACAACACTTTGTATTTTTTTTATTTCTAGGAAAAAGGAAAGGCAATTTGTAGGTTCATGAGACAGTGGATTAATATGTTAACTTATCCAAATATCCCTGATTGGATCAGTGACCTGAGCAAACTTTTTCTGGGCAATAACAAATGATGGTGGCTTTTGGAATCTGGCATAAAAGAAAAGAAGCATAAGGGGGAATGATAATATGGCTGTTCTGGTAGTGAGAAAAGCTGAGTTATGGCCATGGATCTTCCATTAACTAGATGTGTGCCTTTGTGTAAGACCATCACCTTCTCAACTTTCTGAGCTCATCTTCAAAAGAGAGAAAGACTCAAAATTAAATCCTTCCTCTGGCACTCACTAATTGTGTTTCCATGAGTAAATCACTTCCTCTGAGTCTCGTTTTACTAATCTGTAATATTGGACTAAACTTCCTCTGGAATCACAAGCCTCCCATAATTGATATAGAAAAAAGGTGAGATAGAGAATGTAAAGTACTTTTCAAAGCATTCAGTTGTCTGTTGCTTTTATTGTTCCATTTTATTATTTGAAATTCTGATGCTTAATACAGTGGTAAGGAGAGGACACAGAAGAAAAGTGGATTGTGAATATGGAAAAAATGAGGTTTAACCACAAAATGTCAGGGACAGTTAAGAAAGGTCCACTAGCACATTGGTTGGAACTCTCATGATGAATTTAGGGTAATACATGAACTGATGCTGAGTGAAATGAGCAGAACCAGAAAATCATTATACACGGCAACAAGATTATACAATGATCAATTCTGATGGACTTGGCTCTCTTCAATAATGAAATGATTCAAATCAGTTCCAATTGTTTAGTGATGAAGAGAGCCATCTCCCACCCAGAGAGAGGACTGTGGGAACTGAGTGTGTTCACAACATAGTATTTTCTTTTTTTTTTTTTTTTTCCTGAGGCTGGGGTTAAGTGACTTGCCCAGGGTCACACAGCTAAGAAGTCTTAAGTGTCTGAGATCAGATTTGAACTTGGGTCCTCCTGAATTCAGGGCTGGTGCTCTATCCACTGTGCCACCTAGCTGCCCCCCACAACATAGTATTTTCACTCTTTTTGTTGTATTTTATTTTCCTTCTTTTTAAAAAACTGGTTTGATTTGATTCTTCTTGTGCTGAACAATAATTGCGTACATATATATATATACATATATATATGTATGCATACATTAGATTTAATATATATTTCTACCGTGTTTAACATAAAAAAAGAATTTAGGGTAAGACATGGATGAAAATCATTAAGAATAACACTGGATAGAAAGTGATGGAGAATGCTGATCTGCATTGTTGGAGGGCATAACCAAATCGACAAAATGTATGCATTTGGTGCTTGTTGAATGAATGAACGGATGGATCATGATATCACAGATCAACTGGGGTGTTGAAGCATCTAGACTTTTTTTTGCTAATGCCTTTAATCTAGTTAAATCCAATTGGGCATAATCACAATAACCTTATGGCTAATTTTTAAATTATAGCTTTAGTGTGCTAAAGAAATAATTCCTAACTTTTTCTTGCTGTGATCCCAAATTTGACATCAGTGAAAAAAGAATAAAACTAAGCTAGGTAGCAAATGAGTAGAGTTCCTGGTCTAGAATCAAGGAGACCTGAATTCAACTCTGTCCTCAGACCCTTACTAGTTGTGTGACCCTGGCCAAGTCACTTCACTTTGCCTCAGTTTCCTCATCTATAAAATGAATTTGAGAAGGAAATGGCATACCATTCCAGTTTCTTTGCCAGTGAAGTCAGAGAGTTGGATATGACTAAAAAACAATCAAACATTAAAAATTTAAAAACCCACCTGATATAATTAATGTAGCACAATGATCATTATCCATTTATTCAAGAAATATTTATTAAGCTCCTACTAAGTGCAAAACACTTCATTGACTTCTAGAGAATATATTAAGGTTCCTTGTGTTCCTGTCTTGTAGATTGACTGATACACAGATCAAGTAGGCAAAGCCTCACATTTAAGGAGCTTTTAGAATTTTCAGTCGAGCTCTTTCAAGCTCTTAACTTTTTCATGGCATCAAGGCACTAATTCATCCTTCTCTGTTCAACCCTTATTGCTTAAGAACTCTAAAAGGAAGTGAAGATCCTCCACACATAGCCAGTGTTTATAAAATGCTTGAAAGTTTACAGAGCGATTTACGAATATTATATTTTATCTTCATGACAAGTCTGATATATTGGTGTTATTATTATTTCCATTTTTATGAAAGGGGAAATTGGTAGAGAGAGATTAAATAATGTGTTCAAGGTCACCCCACTAGTAAATGTCTAAAGCTAACTTTGAATTCAGGTCTTCCTAATTCCAGATCTTGGGCTCTGTCTACTCTAATACTTAGCTACTTACTTGTAAGACAATTGGATCAATGATGTAGAGCTAATTTGTGTAATAAGTCATGTTACAATTCATTTAATACAATTTCTTCATTCTACAAAGAAGGAACTGAGACCCAGAGAAATTAATTAATATCTCCCAAGGTCTCACAGAGTTGGGATCTGAATCCAAGCCTTCTGACTTCAAAACCAGAATGTTTTCTACCTTTTCAAGGTTGATGACAATCCGGAGCTTCTTTGGGCTTTGATTTTAGGTAGAAGGGTCTTATTCCAGTTTCTCTCCTATCCTTACATCCTCACCATAGTTATTGTTATGACTGTGGAAGGGGCCAGGACTGAAGTGGGCATAGTATTTAACAAAAAGACCTCCTTATTCTTCAACTCATTCTATTTTTAGTCCTTGGGGAGCATACATATTTTCCCCAAGAAGTTCCTTTAGGAATTCAGTTTCTTTGTCTGTAAAAAGAGCGTATTGGGATTCGATGCCCTCTGGATTTTCTTGTAGCTTTAAATGAGTGATCATATCCAAGACAATTCCAATAGATAGGATGGAAAATGTCATCCACATTCAGAGAGAGAACTATGGAGAATGAATTTGGATTAAAGCATAGTATTTTCACCATTTTTGTTTGTTTATATTTTCATTCATGTAGGTTTTTCTCTTTTGTTCTGGTCTTTCTTTCACAACATGACTGACATGGAAATATATTTAATGTGATTGTACATTTATAATCTATATCAGATTGCTTGCTGTCTTGGAGGAGAAGTAGGAGAGAAAAAAATTTTGAACATGAAATCTTACAAAAATGAATGCTGAAAACTATCTTTACTGTAATTGGAAAAATAAAATACAATTGAGAAAAAATGAGTAATCATATAGTCTATTTGGAGCCTCATTTGTAAAATGAAAATGTTTGACTAGCTAGCTGCTGAGATCCCAGATAAGGAATATTAAGGGAGTCAACATGGCCTGACAAATAAAGGAATGATCTTAAACTTGACAAAACCCAAGTTCATATCCTACCTTTGATGTGTATTAACTGTGTCATGATGGACATTTTTGTTAACCTCTCAGATGACCTGATACTTTAGGCAATCTCTATGACTTTAAGTTCTAGATGAGGAAGTGATTTGCATGTGTCCACCTAGTTTTTACATTAAGGGTATCTATACCGTGAAAACCACAGGTCTAGATAATATCAACTCCCATCAGTTCTAAACTGTAGTACACACAATGGTGGGAAGCGTTGCTAGCAGAGTTTCATAGTCTCAGAATTAGAAGTGAACTTAGTAGACAAGGAACCCATATCTGAACACATATTCCCACCACCACCTACCAGATTAAAAGGTAATCTAGGCTAAATTTCAAGACTTCCATCACTGGTAGACTCTATTACTTCCCCAAGTAGCCTACTCCATTTTCATTTGCTGACACTTGTGGCCTCAGTTTTAATTCCTTCTACTTTTGAGCCATTGCAAACACATGTATTGTTGTATGCCTCCAAACACCAAGCCCAAAGTTGGAAGCTATATCTACTGGCAGCACCCTAAAAATTATTTATTTTCAGTTACTGAAGTCTCCCTGAATTTCTACCAGTCATCAGTCGCCTTCATGACCTCGGTCCTGCCCACAGGTATGACTGGATCCAACAAACCACCACCCATTACTCCACCCCCTTCTTGCCCCTCAATCGGGTATTAAACAAAGTGAAGTAAACTCATCCAGCAATTATCAAATATTTGCACAGTTCCCAGAGCTTTTAGGTAACAGCATCCTCTCAAAACAAACAAAGAAATTAAAATGGAGGCTTACCCTAGTTCATACATCTAGACATTGTCAACTAGGTTTTATTTCATATTCCCCCAAGTAGTTTTCTTTTCAGACAAATCATCCTTAAAATTCTTGAAATGTTCTGCTCTTCTGAAAAGAGCTACATGCAAACATTAATTTAAGTTTCAAGTAGAAATTCTTTATTACTTAGTTAAAGCCCTAAATTTTTAATATTTCTTCTAAAGTTCAGGCAGAAATCACAAAATATTTGATCATATTTGGTAGACAGACCAAATTCAAGCTCATTTCTAGGGGGGATTGGTTCACTCTTTGTCTCTGCACTGCAGTATCTGATATGCTGATCATATTGTATTATGGTTATGATCGTTCATTCTTGAAGAGTACCAAAATGACATCATTTTGTTAGAGTCAAGTTACAGTGTGTCCAGCTGTGGCTGATCTGACTACTGGGAGCTCAGAATGCTCTATCACAGGACAGACATACATAGTCCATGTGATCATTTGGGGATGGATTCTCTAAATTTGTGTATCTCACATTTCTTTTAAGCTACTTCAATTCTGCACATGGAGCACAGCCCCTTCTTTGATGAGGGCACCCCATACTGGACAGTCCAGTGTCCATGTCACACAATCAGTTCTAAAGTTCCTGAAAGAGATCTTGAACTTGTATCAGTTCTTCTGGCCGGCTTATGGACGCTTACCCTGTGTGAGTTCTCCATAAAACAGTCTTTTGGTTTGGTGTGGCCAACGTGGCCAGCCCATCTGAATTGTCCTCTCTCCAGTAGAATCTGAATGCTCGGCAGTTTATTTTGAAAAAGGATCTCAGTGTCTGAAATCTTATCCTGCCAAGTGGGAGATCTTCAGAATTTTCCGAAGACAATTCAAGGGGAAATGATTCCATTTCCTGGCATGGCATCCAGGCGTATATCAAGGAAATCAGCACAAAATCTCTGTAGACCTTCAGTATGGTAGTCAGTCTAATACTTCTTCTCTCCCACACTTTTCTTCAGAGCCTCCCAAACACTGAGCTAGCTCTGGAAATGTATGTGTAGATTTAATTATTGATGTATAAATTCTTAGTAAAACCCAAGGTAAATGAATTTATCCACAACATTCAAAACTTCTCCATTTGCCTTAACCAGTGGTTCCACATATGGATGGTGAGGTGCTGGTTGATAGAGCACCTGTATTTTCTTTCTTTCTTTCTTTTCTTTTCTTTTTTTTCTTTTTCTTTTCTTTTCTTTTCTTTTTCTTTTCTTTCTTTTTTTTTTTTTTTTTTTTGCTGAGGCAATTGGGGTTAAGTGACTCTCCCAAGGTCACACAGCCAGGAAGTGTTAAATGTCTGATTTGAACTCAGGTCCTTCTGATATGAGGACTGGTGCTCTACCCACTGTGCCACCTAGATGCCCCACACCTGTATTTTCTTGTTAGGACAAAATTAGCACAAGCATCAGAGAATCAGTCCATACTTTGTTATATCTCAGCTGAGTGCACCATCATCTGCAAACCAAAAATCATTCACCAACACTTTAATTTTGGCTTTTTCAAGTTGAAGCATTTAAGCATCAGTGTGGCAGCCGACTTTGATACCGTGTTCATCTTCCTTGAAGGTGTTTATCCACATGGCTGTAAACATCATGCTAAAAAGCATAGAAGCAAGAACACAGCCTTGTTTCACTCCACTGGTGACTGAAAAAGCACTGAAGCATCATCTATTATCCAAAATCCCAGGCAACCAGGCCATCATGAAATTGATGTTCAATACTGATGTGCTTCTCTGGGCAATCAAATTTTGACATAATTTTTCACAAGTTCTCATGACAGACAGTATCAAAGGCCTTGGTCAGATCTATAAACATTGAGTACTACTCTGTCACTGTCATTGTAGGACAACAAACACTTTATCATTGGCCTTTTCTGAAACCAAACTGGCTCTCAAGGAGATGACCACCTTCAACGTGAAAGGTCAGATGCACAAGTCCTCCATAGTAAGTGACCTTTGCTGTTGGCCTTCCCAACTCCATTTCTCCTAAGGACTTCCTGCCATGTCTGGTAATTGGAGCCTACTCTAACATTAAAGTCACCCAGAATTACAAGCTGGCTCTCTTTTGGCACCTTGATGATAGGAACTTCCGTGGCTTCATAAAATTTTTCTTTGATCTTATCAGGGTTCATCATGGTGGGAGAACAGCCACTGATGACAATGGTATGATGCTTTCCTGCAAGTGGCAATTGAATTGTCATGAGCCTGTCATTCACATCTTTTGGGAGGTACTCAAGCTTAAGGGATTGCAAAAACCTACCCCAGCTTCATGGTGCTCCCCTTCAGTTGGCTACTTCATAAAAACATGTATCCAGCTTCAACTTCAATAAACTGATTGTCATTTTTAGCCCTACTATTTAGACATGACACCTGCTGAGTTCTCTCCCATCAAGAGCTGTTCATCTTTAAGATCTACTGAATTTTGATTGCCTATAAGTGTATGCAGATTCCTTGTACTGATGGTGAATCATCTTTGCAGAAGTTTTTGTATTCTTTTTTTTTTTTTTTTTTTGTATTTTGACTACAAGGTAAGATCTCTGCCTGCCGCAGTAATCAGACCAGAGTGGGATAAGGATAGAAATTTTAGGGTACCTTCCCTATAGATTTTGGAGAGCACAATATACCCTTCTTAGTATATATATATATATATATATATATATATATATATATATATATATATATATATATATATATATATATATATATACATACATATATATGTATATAGTGTTGCCCATTTAACCCATTTCTGATGTGAGTAGGCTTTCAGAACTATGAGTTTGAGCCTACTGTCTGCAGGGATTAAAGCTGGTAGAGAAGAAAATGTGTTTATCTTAAGGAGAATGTATTTATGTATTTGTACTTCTATTCTTACAATATCTTCTTTTTAAACATCTCTTTGTAAAAATCAAGTCATAATAAGGTCCTAATGACTGTGGACATTAGACAAAAACCACTGCCTCTAACTATAACTGGCTTAAATCCACAGTTTGGTATATTCTCCTCAGTATTAATTCTCAATTTATATTTATTTCTCTCCTATATTATCAATTGACTCAGTGACTGCTTATAGTTGTTTTGCTGATTGATCTATGCCAGTTGAATAATTCAAGTCAATTCTATTACAAAACATTCTCTCTTTGAGGTGAGACACAAAAGAAGTGAGATTTCACTATGGAAAGAGTAATACTACATTTCAGATAGCCCATTCAATTTCAGGAGTACCACCACAATTCAGAAAAATGATAGGAAGGGCTGTCTTCCATTAATATTAAGCAATACCACAGACCAACAAGTCAGATTTCCATAGGTTGTATACAAGAGATAAAAGGGAAGGGAGTCTATGTAGGTCATTGTTAATGAATACAAAAGAGATAATGTGGTTCTGGAATAATAGTGCCAGGAAAGTAAAGTTTAGTCTGAAGTGGAGCTTGAAACAAGTATTGAAGGTAATTTAACAGACCAATTTCACCATGCTGAGAACAAGAGAAAAATGAAGAAAGACACTGGATCATTATTTGGCATACATATAAAAATGAAAAACAAATGATAAAGAGAAGGCAGAATTACTCAACTCCTATTTTGCTCCTGTTTTCCCTATGAAAGATAATAAACTCTAAATCAGGAAAGCAAGGGAGAAAATGGCTAATAGAGAGTTGAGAACAAAGATAAGCAAATAAGCAACAAAATAATAATTGAGCACAGAATACACTTCAATTAATTTAGTACATGATACCTAGGTGAATTGCATCCCAAAGTAGTGGAGAGGGGGAACACTTTAGTAAGTTCTACTGTGAGCCATTGTAGGTTATCTTTTTTTAAAAAAATTAAGAGGAATAGGAGAGGTATTTCAGGACTACAGACACACATCTCCATTTTGTAGAAGATAAAACATGGGATTTTAAAACTATTGGCTGATAATCCTGATGCTAATTTACAGTAAAATTCCAGAATTCATTATTAAAAAGACAATTCGTGAGTACTTAGGAAGGAAGTGATTACTAAAAGTCAGAATGAATTCATTAAGAACAAGTGGTTCTACAACCAATCAATATACATAGGCAATACAAATTATTTTTCAGTACTTTTTCTATCTCAATGTGTTAGAAGCTGGGGAATACAAACATAAATACAAAAAATCCTTTATCTCAAGAAGCTTAAATTAGTTTACTTTTTAGGAGTGTTTAACAAACACGTTTTGAATGAATGAATGATGTGATTACTTTCTTGAAATAATTGAAGGATTTTCATATTGAAGATGAATAGACTTGTTTATCCAGAGTATTAGTGAACAAAATAGTGAATGAAAAAGATTTAAAATCTGTATGATATTTGTATTTATATTGGACATGAAATGAACAGCTCCCTCCAAAAGCAAGGTGACTTTATTGACTTTGGGGAAGTGTTTCACTGAGGCTGGCTAATGTTTTTATAAGGATGTTGTTGATGAGTCCATAGGATCATATTTTTAGCTGAAAAGAACTTCAAAGGGCACTCTAAATCCAACTTCTATATTTTACAGTTGAGGAAACTGAGGCATAGAATGGTGAACTAAGTTGTGCATGGTCACACAGCTAATAAATGTTTGAGACTAGTCATATTCCTATCTTCCTCACTCCAAAAGCTGTGCCCTAGTCACTATGCTAGTTAGTTACTTGGGATTCATAAGGACTGAATTGTGTTATTTCTCAGCTCCCTTCCAATAACACATTTTTATTATTTAAAATTCTTCCCCCCTCTCTGTCTCTGTCTCTCTTTTTTCCTTTCTGTCCCTCTTTCTCTCTTTCCCTCTTTCCATAATTTCCTATTAGTCATTTTCATTTTATCTTTTTTAATCTAAAATTCATCCTTCTTGGCAGAGTGAATACAAATAACTGTCAGTCTCTCTTTCCTTGATCAACAACCAACAACTGTTAAATGTCTACAATGTATAGAATACTGAGTTAAGTAGAGATATAAATAGATTTGTAAGTAGCAATATAAGGGTAAGATAATATGCTACCGGTTTGGGAGATGGTCATATTTCGATGTTTGCTATACCTTTCTCTGAAATATCTCTTTATAAAAACAAATGGACTTTCATTTGTTTAATGATATTGGGGAGATCATAACTGACAATCACTGTAGGTAGGAACAAATATAGAAGCAGTTAAGTGGCACAATAGATAGAGCACTGGGTCTAAACTAGAAGACTTAAGTTTAAATATGATCTCAGACACTTACAAGTGGTGTGTCTTGGGCAAGTCACTTCACCTTGTTTGCCTTAATTTCCTCATCTATTAAAGGAGCTGGAGAAGAAAATGGCAAGCCACTCTAGGATCTTTGCCAAGAAAAACCCAAATTGGCATACAAAAATTCAGAAATGACTGATCAAGCAAAAAAAGTGGATCAGGAACAAACCAGCTCATGAAAAATAGCATTAGAGAGTCACCCCTGATTCCTCAGAGTCACTCCAGAACCCCCAAAGGGGTGTTATCATTGCTCTGGAGACCCAATCTCCCTTTTAGAATGTATGTGAGAAAAATTAATCCAGAGCCTACATGACAATTTAATATGATGATATCTATTTTAAAAGAAGAAGAAGAAGAAGAAGAAGAAGAAGAAGAAGAAGAAGAAGAAGAAGAAGAAGAAGAAGAAGAAGAAGAAGAAGAAGAAGAAGAAGAAGAAGAAGAAGAAGAAGAAGAAGAAGAAGAAGAAGAAGAAGAAGAAGAAGAAGAAGAAGAAGAAGAAGAAGAAGAAGAAGAAGAAGAAGAAGAAGAAGAAGAAGAAGAAGAAGAAGAAGAAGAAGAAGAAGAAACGATGGGGCAGTTAGTTGGTGTAGTTAGTTGGTGTAATGAATAGAGCACCAGTCCTGAAGTAAGGAGAATTTGAGTTCAAATGTGGCCTCAGATACTTAACACTTCCTGGCTGTTATGACCCTGGGCAAGTCACTTAACCTCAATTGCCTCAGAAAAAAAATTAATAATTAAAAACACCACTCTTATTATTTCTTTCTTTTCATATTTTACAATGAGGTCAAATACAAAGGGTCTTGGGGAAAATTGCTCTTCTTCTGTGATAGGGACATGTAGGAGGCAAAGTGAATAGAACACTAGGCTTTTCCAATCAGGAAGATGTTTTCAAATCTGTCTTCAGATATTTACTAGCTACTTTATCTTGAACAACACCCATTTGCCTCAGTTTCTCCAAATGTAAAATTAGGATAATAATAGTCTTCTGGAGAAAAATAATAATTCTGGATAATAAATAATAAGGATAATAATAACCTTCTGGGGTTGTTATGAAGATCAAATGACATGAGATTCAGAAATAAATTAATAAATGATCATTTCCTTCTGTTCTCTTTCTTGTAGGGAGAAAATAGTCACAAGTACAATTAATTGAATTTTGATTCCAATAAAAACACCAAAGGATGATACTTTTCCCCCCAAAGAGTGCCAAGAATTGAATGAAAAGAATACGTACGACTCTCTCATCCTTCTCTAGCACACAAAGAAAACCATCTCTTGTTATTTTCAGTTGTGGACAGCCATCCTTCTCAGGAATGTCATTTCTCTGGGGTTTCGTGAAACAAGAAAATTCAGATGCATCAAGCTGAAATATCTTCAGTCTCCCACTCCTCTTCTGTGCCATCTGGTTGGGGAGGAGCAGATGGACTGGGTCAGCAGTGGTGGGAAGAATGAGAGAGACTGGATTGTTATCTGACCCAACGGGCCAACACTAACAGACTGTCCCCAATGACCACACTATTTTTAGCCCAGTGATCCAAGAGGAATCTGATACTCATACAGATTTACCCTCAGGTAATTCTCTCATGTGAAGTCTGATCAGGATAACTTCCATGTTACAGAGCCGCTTGTCCTGGTGACCCACAGACCCCAATTGTGGGAGATTCAGAGATTCTCGATGGCATTTCAAAGTCTCTTGTGGTTTTAAAATTCAGAACATGCTAGAGGGCAGGCCAAGGCTTCCCTCCAACATGAGGAGGGCACTAAGTAATGAAAGACTGCAAAATAGATCTGCTAAATACTGCATTCTGCTTGTTGATCTGGGGAAAGCAATAGAGAAATACAGCAAAATATTGCTGATTAGAAACATAACTGAAGTACTTATGAGAAGAAATGGCTGTCATTTAATTTAATTTTGGGGGGAAAGGATGTATTTAACATGAAATAGAAGTCATTTTCTAGAAAATTCAGATGAAAAAGCACTTTCAAATGAAGTATTCTAATAACTAGAGCCAAATTGTGGGTTTTATTTTCTTATATTGTCTGGAAAATTGCCTGATTTTCTCCTTCATCTTGCAAGCCTCCTGTATGTGTAGATTTAGCCCCTGAATTAGTGAAAGCTGTCATTTTATTATGTTTTTGAGATACTCAGCCTAAAGGGAAAAAATGGTGTGATGGACAGTGTCAGTTTATGATTGTACATATTGGGGAGTGGGCAAGAAGGAAATACAGTCCCTGAGAACTCTGGAAGATCCTTAATTTTTTTTGGTCATCCCAGGATGCACTGTTCATGTTATGCCATTCATGACGCAAAAAGAAGTCTAGATTACAAGGAATTCAGAGAAATATGGGAAGAATTTTTTTGTACTGGTACTGGTACAGAGCAAAGGGAGCAGAACCAGATAAATTGTTTCTACAAGAACAATAAGAATGCAAATAAAAACAATCTTGAAAGGATTCTATATTCAGATTAATTGTAGTGATCAGTCTTGATCCTGAGAACAGATGATGAAACATCTCTTGTTTCTGTTAACAGAGAGGTGGAGGTCTTTGGGTGTAGGATCTGTCATGGCCACTGAATCAATTTTTTTGTTTTGTTACAACGATAGATTCTAACTGGTAGGGCAGACATTGTGCACAGAAATAAATGTGAAAATGCATCAAATTTTAAAACAAAACAAAATTAATTCTATAAATTATAAATTCTATAAAAATGGTTATCCCATGACTTCCAAGCATATATCAACTGAAAAATATTGATATTAAAAAGATCTTTAGATATGAACAGTTTTTAGAAGAAGAAATCAAAGCTATCTGTAGTCATTTGAAAAAAAACTATTCTAAATCACTACTGATTAAAGAAACACAAATAAAAACAACTTTGAGATACCACCTCATTCCTATTAAATCGGTTAATATGACAGAAAAGAAAAATAACATACTGCTGGAGGGAAAACAACTCCATTGTTAGTGAAGTTATGAATTGATCTAACAATTCTGAAGAACAATTTGAAACCATGTTCAGAGGGCTATAAAACTGTATGCACTTTTTATACCTTTTGACCCACCAATACCACTGCTAGGTCTGTTTCCCAAAGAGATCAAAGAAAATGGAGCTACCTGAACATGACTTAAACTCAAATCATTCTGCCTCTCACTGATTGGCCAACTATAGGTCCCAGCCCAAGCCTCACTCTGCCCATTGTTTGGATTTTGATGGCTCAAAGTGTGTGTATACAGCATTTTGGCCAGAAACCCTAAGGAGAAAATCCCAAATAGATCTTTTTTATTTTTTTTTAGTAGATAAGAAGCCATTTTTTTTTTTGCTTCACTTCTTACCTAATCTTAATTATTGAATGGGTGTTGTCTCAGACAAACTAAGACCTGGAAAAGACCTTAACTTAAAAAGATCAAAGGCTCCCACCGCATCCAGGGCCATCTCCAGTCATCCTGAACTGTATCTGGCCACTGGATCCAAATATTTCTAGAAGATAAAGTGAGGCAAGTGACTGCACAGTCTTCCACTTAAATTCAACTCACAAGTCATGGCATCATCTCCCTTTCATTGGTTCTCTTTGAGAACAAAGGATGAATAATAATCACCTATGAGTCCACCCATCAACAATGTATATTAATGTTCCATTGGTTGTTTGGCCCTTAAAAAAGCTTATCTTAATTTTCTTTATTTTTTGTTTGGGGCTTTTTTGGTTTTGGTTTTGTTTGTGAAAAAAGAGCATCAACATTTAGGAAAATTAAGTTTATAGAATTTAGGATCAGCATGAAGATCGCTGATTTCAGAATCATAAAGTCAGGATTCAGATCTTACTTCCAAAAATAGCTAGATCATATTGAACAAATTACCTAACCTTCATAAACTTCAGTTTCTTCATCTGTAAAATGAGGCAGCTGGATTAACTGGCTTCTAATACTGATAATAATAATCACCCACAGCCTAGTATGTGTCCAGCCCTGAACTTTACACATTTTATCTTATTTTTCTTCATAACAACCCTAGAAGTTGGATGCTGTAATCAAGCAAATAAAGATTAAGTGACTCCCCCAGGCCCACACATCTAGGGAGTATGTAAGGTCAAATTTGAATTCAGGTCTTTCTGACTTCACATCCAGAACTTTATCCACTGTACAACCTAATCTTAAAGGCTATTTCTTCTCATTCCTTTATTTAAGAAACGAAGCCAATAAAGCCTAGGGTGATTAAACCTAGCAGAGCAAACATTCAAAGGCAAGTCTTCTCCGATTTTAAACCCTGGTTTTTGGGTAGAATTCTGGGCATCTTAAAAAACAATACTGGACAAGCTTGTGATAGATCTGAATCTTGAAGAAAACTAGAAATCTTGAGTTAATGGGAGCATTTCAAGCAAGGGAGATGTGTCTATTAGAAATATATATAAATATACATATACATATAATATTACAGTTTGTCTTCATAATAAGATAGTCATCATCTGCCTGAAAGAATTGCTGTGAAAATGAAGTTTTTAAAAACTTTTTTGTTCCATAGAAGTATTATTATTATTATTTTATTACTTATGAAATTTTTCCTGGCCTCTATCTTCCACTGATAGTGATTTCTTTTCCCAAAATCATTTTGTAGCTACTTTAAAGACAATTTATTTTGTATCAACTTACTTATGTACATGTTCTAGCATTTATATCATGCTTGCAAAGCATTTCGCATAGATTATCTCATTTGTTTTTCATGATAAGTCTGTGAGGGACTGGGATTATTCCCATTTAATAGAGAGAAAATCTGAGGCACAAGATGCTGGTGACTTTTCCACAAAGTTAGTAAGTGTCTGAGTCAAGATTTGAACTAAATTCATCATGTGTCTAAATCCTGAATTCTATGCACTCTGCTCTAGCTTCCAGTATAATTAACATGTGTGAATCAGTGAAAACTGGCATGGATGTTACAACCTCAGCCCTCCAGGATTTATATACAGTAAGATTAATGAGCCCAAAGGCTAGACATTACTCCTCTCCATCCCCAGCCTTTTTGGATGGTCCAGTTAGAGTTAAATTCCTTCTGGCCCTGTCCTCATTCCTCAGTCTTTATTAGGTACTTTAGAAAATGTAGACACTCATTTCAGGGGACTTGTTTATCCTACCACCATCTCCTATGAAGTCAAAACAACCTCTTCCTGGAGCTGTGCTGGCTAAAATTCAGTATATACATTTGAGCCCTGAGTGTGAAAGTTGTTGCACAGTTCTGCATCTGGAAGGGCCCCACTGCGTGCTATCTTTGGATGAGGGCAATGGGAGTTGCAAACAGAGACTGTTCCCTAATGCCTCAGTTCCCTTCTCTCTTTGAGAAAAGTAATGAAATTTTGCAAACTGCTATCCCAAAGTGGTTCTGCTGCCCTTCATCTGAACTCTCCTGCACTACTGTAAGTTATTTGAGTTTAGGAATGGTTTTATTTTTATCTTTTGCCAATATAGTACCTGGAATAGCACCTAAATTTAGTTGAATGTTTTCCCTTATATGGAGCTATTTCATCAAATATTGCCTCACTCCCATTTCTGGCATAGTGCTCTGTATACAGTAAGGATTTTGTTGCTGTTCAGTCACATCTGACTCTTTATGAAGGGTCTTACTCAAAGAAAGGACCTCTAGAAATTATAGAGCTAGCTACTTGACTAAGAAAGGAATCTGGAGAAAATATGCTGTTCTTCTCATGGCCTTCTTCCTCTTTCTTCCTGGCCATCACCACCATACCATGATCATTGCCATCATCATTGCTACTATTATATTCATCATCCTTGTGCTTCTCATCATCTATCTCACAACCATCATCATCATTGCCATGGTTGCCATAATTATCACTACCACTGTGACCATAGCCATCGTCATCATCACTTTTACTATTGCCCTTGCCTTTATCAATACTGTCATCATTGTTGACATGATCACCATCATTATGTTATCATCATTATCAACATATTTATAGCATTCTTAAGTTTGCCTTTATATGTTTTAATTCATTTAAGTCTCACAACTGACACCAACAAGTACTATGAGTATTATTGCCCTCATTTATTGATGAAGAAATTGAATTATAGATCAAGTGACTTTTCTAAGGTCACATAACTCATGAGTGTCAGTTATCAGATTCAAAATTAGTCTTCTAATCCCCAAACCAGGATTTCTTCTACTGTACCTCCCTAACATAACATTAAATTAACTTATTGTTGTTAAATCAGTCAGTCTATAAGTATTTATTTAAAACCCACTGTATGTCAGGTACTATGTTAAGTGCTGAGGATACAAAGAAAAACAAAAGACAGTTTTTTTCTCTCAAGGAGCTTACAATCAAATGATGCAAACAACATTTTCAAATAAGCCATATTGAGGATAATTAGGAAACAATTAACAGACAGCATTAGAACTAAAAAGGGATTCAGAAAGTCTTACACATACAGTTAGATTTAACTGGGATTTAAAGCCAATGAAGTCAGAAAAAGGAGATGAGGACAAAGAGACATGGGAGATAGCAAGTGACAGACAAAACTTTCCTCTCTTGAGGTTATGAAGGAATACTTAGGTACTTCAGATACAAAAACTCACCAGTGAATTGTGTTAATTATGTGTAGGGAGGGATAAGCAAATTATTTTCTATTCAATGTGGAAATGGTATTTCTCTAAGATTCATCAGGAGAATATTTATTTTGGAAAGAAAAAGATCTTAGAAAAAGTCAAAAGAGCCCAAAGAAGTTAATATAAAGTATATTGAGTATAAAGATGTTACTTTCTCACCAAGATGCTTCTAAGGAGTGAGGAATAACCTTGTAATATTAACTTTTAGCTTTTTCATTGTACTTAATGTTTCATTAATAAATTATGAAATTCCAAATATCCAATTTGCTGGGGATTTATGACCTTAGGCAAGGATATAAACCAATAGTCTGATAAAGTACCAATATAGGTAATGCAATCATAGTTTGAATGAATAGAAAACTAGTCTTCAGAATGAGGGGGGCTTACAGTCTTATTATCATCTGCCCTCATTAGACCATATCTAGAATATTGTTTCATATCCTGTATATCATGTCTGGGAAGGAACCATGACAAGATAAAACACAACCAAAGAAGAATCACCAGGATAGTGAGTAGACTAGAAATAATGCCAAATGAGAATTGAAGGAATTAAGGAGTGTAATTTACAAAAGAGAAAACAGTCCATGTAAAAGATGAGGGGAAATGATCCCTGTCTGCTAATAATTCATGGGCTTCTATGTGGAAGAGGGATTACACTAGTTATACTAGTCCCCAGAACTAGGGGGAGTAGTAGGAACTTTAAAAGGGAGGCAAATGCTCTAAGAATCGCCATTGTCAAAAAGAAATGGGCTACAAGAATCAGAAGAATCATAAAAAGGTAAACATTAAAGACCAAATATAAGGTCAAACTATTTACTTCTTATATGGGAAAGCATCTATAATTCTTAAAAATATTATCATTACTTGGTTATTTGAAAGAATATGCATAGATAAAAGATTTGGGATTGGTTTGAGTATGATGGGATGATCCTAAAAATAAACTTGGGTAGGGAGAGGTAACATGTATTAATTATCTCATATAAATGAGGCATGAGTGGAAAAACTGTTCTAATGGAAGCAGGAAGGGATGGAGGATTGATAGTTCTAGAACCTTATTCTCATCAGAACTGGGTTTAAAGTGGAATAACATATATAACTAAAAGGGTATAAAAGTCTTAACTGACAAAGAAATAAGAAAGTGAGGAGATAAGATAAAGAAGGGACTTTTAGCAGGATGGATAGATTAAGAAAAAGGAAGTGAAGGGAAGAAGGTAAGGAGGGAGTTATAGAAGGAGTGTGGATTATGGAAGTAGTGTTTAGAAATAAATTAGATCCCTGAGGAGGGAGTATAGCAAAAAGAGAGGGGGAGAAGTATAAACAGTAAAAAAGTGAAGAAAATAGAGTAAATGGAACTACATAACTAGTAATTATAGCTTTGAATGTAAATGTGAGGAATTCACTCATAAAATGAAAACAGATAGTAGAATGGACTAAAAATCATAATCCAACAATATGTACTTTACAAGAAAGACATTTAAAGGTGAGAGAGATACATGTAGCAGAAAAATAAGGAGCTAAAGTAAAACTGATTATGATCACATGATGCAAAAAACAACAACAAAGATCTCAACAGCATGATTTCAGGCAAAAAAGATAAAGATTAAAAAAATTTAATTAAAAGAGATAAATAGGAAAACTGTATTATGACAAAAGGTACCATAGATAATGAAATAATATTAATACTAAATCTATGTATATCAAACGCTATAGCATCAAAAATTTAAAAAGAATAACTAAATATTTATCAAAACTATAATAATGAGGGACATCAACCCTTTCCTCTCAAAACTAGATAAATCTAGCTTCTGGCTTGTGGAGAGGGAAAGTAAGAGAGGGGGAGAGAAAAATTTGGAAAGTTTTACAAAAATAAATGTTAAAAACTATCTTTCCATTTTTTGGGGGAAAATTAAATGCTATTTAAAAAAGAAAATTCTAACCCAAAACTATATAAAACATCAAGGAAAGGAATAGTATCTTAGTTGAGCTAGATATGATAGGTTTCTGAAAAAATTGAATGGAAATGGAAATAATATTTCTTTTTCTCAGTAGTATATTGTACCTTTACAAAAATTGACCATATATTAGAGCATAAAAACTTTCTAGTTAAATGTAGAAAAAACAAAAATAGTAAATGCATTCTTTTCAGATCACTAGGAAATAAAATTGTGTTTAATAAGGGATTATGGAAGTACTATAATATATTAAAATATTATATTAAAAATAATTGGAGCTAAATAATCTAATCATAAAGAATGAGTGGGTTAAAGAACAAGTCACAGAAACAATAAATAATTTTATTGACAATGACAATGACAATAATGAGACAACATACCAAAACCTCTGGGAGACAGCAAAAACAATATAGGAAAATGTGTATCTTTAAATGTATAGCAAATGGGGAAGCTAGGTGGCACAGTGGATAGAGCATCAGCCCTGGAGTCAGGAGGACCTGAGTTCAAATATGGCGTCAGGCACTTAACACTTCCTAGCTTTGTGATCCTGGGGAAAGTCACAACCCCAATTGCCTTAGAAATAAATAAACAAACAAACAAATAGATAGATAGATAAATAGACAAATAAATAAATAGGTAAGTAAATATATAAATAAACAAATGAACAAATAAATAAATAAGTGGATGGATAGATAGATAGATAGATAGATAGATAGATAGATAGATAGATAGATAGATAATGTATACCAAAAAAGAGAATACTACTAAATTGGATTGCAATTTTTAAAAATTAGGAAAAAAAACAAATTTTAAAGCCCAATTAAACACCAAATTGGAAATCCAAAAAATTAAAAGTAAAAGTAATAAATATTGAATGTAAGAAAATCATTGAACTAATAAATGTAGTTTTATGAAAGCACCAATAAAATAGACAAATTATTGGTTAATATGATTTTTACAAAAAAGGAAAGAAAACTAAATCACCAGTATCAAAATTTAAAAGAGTGAATATAGCACTAATAAAGATGAAATGAAAGCAATCATTAAAAGTAATTTTGTCCAGTTGTATGCCAATGATTTAACAATTTAAGTAAAGTGGAAGAATACTTGCAAAAATGTGAACAGCCTAGATTAACAGAAGAGGAAATAGAAAATCTATTTTAGAAAAAGAATTGAACAGACCACAAATGAGTTGCCTTCAAAAAATTAATCAGGATCAGATGGATTTACAAGTGAATTCTAACAAACATGTAATATCATCTAATTTCAATATTAATTAAATTATTTTGAATAATAGGTAAAGGAGTCTTATTAAATTCCTTTTATGAAATAAATATGGTATTAATACCTAAACCAGGAAGTGCAAAAACAGAGAAAGAAAATTATAGACCATTTTCATTAGTTAATATGGGTGCAAAAATCCTAAATAAAACATTGGCCACCAGACTACAAAAATATATCACAAAGATTAATATTAAGATGAAGTGGGATTCAAAGCTGAAATACAGGGATGATTCAGCATAAAGAAAAATGTTAACAAAATTGACTACATCAATAACAAAAGAAGCAAAAACCATATGATTGTATCAATAGATGCAGAAAAAGTTTTTGACAAAAATTGCTATTAAAAATACTTGAAGGCAATGGATTTTTCCTTAAAATGAGAAGCATCTGCCTAAAATCATCAGCATTCTATGTAATGGAGATAAGCTAGAAGCCTTCCCATCAAGATAGGAAACTACGATGCCCATTATCACCAATATTATTCAATATTATATTAGAAATGCTATCAATAGCAATAAAAGAAGAAAAATAAATTGAAGGAATAAGATTGGTATCTCTTTTTGCATATGATATGATGATACACTTGGAAAATCTTAGAGATAAATCATTTTAGCAAAGTAACAGGATATAAAATAAACTCACATAAATCATCAGTATTTCTATGTCAGCAACAAAACCCCCAAAGAAGAGATAATAAGTGATATCCTGTACATATGAAAACAATACAAAATACCTGGGACTATCAAGACAAACCCAGAAGCTACATAAACATATTTATAAAACACTTTTTAAAAAAACCCAAAAAGTCAGATGAAATAATTGGAGAAATACTAATTGCTCATGGGTAGGCAGAGCCAACATAATAAAAATGACAATTCTATCTAATCTAGTTATTCAATGTCACCCCAACTAAATTTTTAAAAATTAGCTAGAAAAAAAAATAACAAAATGTATTTGGAAGAATAAAAGATCAAGAATATCAAAGGAATTAAGGGAAAAAATGTAAAGGAAAGACATTGAGCAACACCAGATCTTAAGCTATATTATAAGGCAATAATTATCAAAACTATGTGAAGATCTGAAAGAATTGTGATTTCTGGAAACCTGAAAAGCCTCTGCTATGGGAATTCTCTCCACTGACATGGTTTAGCAGGTTTCTAGGATAAATCTGAGAGGTTTTTTTGTGGCTAAGAGAATTTAACTGATTTGCCTAAATTCACATAGCTTGTTGGTTTCAGGATCAGTATTTGAATTTAAATCTTCCTGATTCTAAACCATCCTTCATGGTATTTAGCACCCAATAATTATCAATAATTTATTTATTTAGTTTTTGTTGTTGTTGTTGTTATTTTTGTGTTGTTGTTGTTGTTGTTGTTGTTGTTGTTGTTGTTGTTGTTGTTTTGCTGAGGCAATTGGGGTTAAGTGACTTGCCCAGAGTCACATAGCTAGGAAGTGTTAAGTGTCTGAGGCCAGATTTGAACTCAGGTGCTGACTTTAGGGCTGGTGCTCTAACCACTTAACCACCTATCTGCCCCCAATTATCAATAATTTAGGTGATGTAATAGTAGTCTAAATGATCATAATATTGTGAATGTAAAGAGTTAAGCTTTTAGGATTAAAATTTATTATTTGGCAAAAATTATTGGGAAAACTGAAAAACAATATGACAAAAATTATTTAGGTAAAGACCAATATCTTATAGCATTTACAAGGTCAAAATGGATACATGTCCTAGATATAAAGAGAGATGTATGGAAATTAGAAGAATTTGGAATATTACTTATTAGACATGGATAAGAGAAGAATTTCTGAATAATCAAGAGATACAGCATTGTGAGATCATTTGAATAATTTGGATTACATTAAATTAAAAAGGCTTTATATAGCCAAAAACCAATGTAGCCAAGACTAAAAGGGAGTGACAATTGGAGGGAGGGATTTATAGACAGTTTCTTAGATAAATATATTATATCTCAAATAAAGAGAACTTTGTCAAATTTATAAGAATATGAGTTATTCCCCAATTGATAAATTGTCAAAGGATATGAATTGACAGTCTGAGGATAAAGAAATAATAATTTTATATAGCTATATTATTGATTGGAGAAATTAAAATTAAGAAACTTTGGGAGGCCATCTCACATTTATCAGATAGACTAAAATGTTAGAAGGTAAAAATGTCCAGTGTTGGAGGGGATATCCAAAAATTAAGGCACTGATACACTGGTAGAGGAACTTTTCATTGATTCAGCCATTTTAAATAGCAATCTGGAATTATACTCAAAGGGTTATAAAACTATATATACCCTTTGACTCAATAACCACTAATCCTTAATTACTAGTAGGTGTGTTTCTCAAAGTGACCAAGGGGAAAAGAAACAAATGTTATATATTCTAAAATATTTATAGCAGTAATCTGTGGTGGCAAAGAACTGGAAATTGAGGGTATACCCAACAATTGAATAAACAAGTTTTGATGGATTACTACTATGCTGTAAGAAATGATGAGTTGCATAACATGACTAATAATGGAAGTATGTTTAACATGATTGTACATGTATAGTCTATATCAAATTACTTACAGGAAAGAGAGGGAGAAAAAATTGGAAATCAAAACCTTACAAAAAGGAATGTTGAAAATTATCTTTACATGTAATTGGAAAAAAATACTATTAAATGAAAACAAATGAAATGATGAGCTAGTTGATTTTAGAAAAGCTTGGAAACATTTGCATGAAATAATGAAGAGTGAAATGAACAAAACCAAGAGAACATTGCACACAGTAATAGTATTATTGTTTGAAGAACAACTGAACATATTATTCTGAATTTTAAATACTCAAATTAACCACAAAGTATCTATGAAGGAAGATGATATCCACTTCCAGAGAAAGAGCTGATGAGTAGAAGTTATGCATAGTATAATTGATATGTCTCTCTCTCTCCTCCCTCTCTGTCTCTCTGTTTCTCACTTTCTTTTTCTTTCTTTCTTTCTTTTTTTATTTCTCTCTCTCTCTCTCTCTCTCTCTCTCTCTCTCTCTCTCTCTCTCTCTCTCTCTCTGTATACATATGAAATGATAATCTTCTGTAGTTCAAGGAAGGGAATGAAGGGGAGAGACAGTTTGGAACTTAAAATGTAACCAAAAAAAGCTAACAAATTAAATTAAGATTTTGAACAGGAATGGACAGCCTTAGATGATAGTAAGACCTCCTTCTTTGAAGTTCTTTGGTCAAACACTGAGTGATCAGTGGTCATGAATAAGGAATTTCTGATTTAGGTAGTGGGTAGATTAGATGTCCTGTAATTTATTTCTAGCTCTAGGATTCTTCAGTATTTTATTATTCTGATTTGTGGATAAGGATATGAGAAAATATGAAGGGAAGTTAAGAGACAGAAGTTTAAATTCGATATATATTTTTTCCCATTGCTACAATCTGTTTTTTTGTTTGTTTGTTTGGTTGGTTGGTTTTTTTGCACTTCCCATGACTGTTTTGGTTTACATCCCAGCCCCTCCTCATTACTTGTCCTGGATTAAAACTTCTTTTTATGGAATCAAAAGAAGTCAAATCCTACTCCTGATACTAGCTAGCTCTGTGAACCTGGGCAAGTTAGTTAAGCTCTTTTGTCCACAGGAAACTCTCTGAGATTTGTTTTAGAGGACTGTTAATCTGTGCCAGTGGAGGGAATTCTCATAGCAGAAGCTTCTCATTTTTGGCAGAAATCACAGTTCTTCCAGATATTCACATTAAGAGACTATAATAATTTGAAATATGGTTATTATTCATTCCTCATTGTTTGATAATGTCAGCTTTCCAGATGGCAAGTTTATTTCAGTGGTCTCTATCTTTGAGAGACAGAGTGGTAGAGTCAAAAAAGTTTTGGACTTAGCTCTCTTACTTCTCTGCAGTGTGATTATGAATGAACGTTGTTAGCTTTGTGAGTCTGTCTTTTTCTCAGAAAAATGGGAATAATTTTCACTCTATTCACATTACAGGGAAAGGAAGCTTCTCTTTTAACCAGTTTCCCATACTCCTAATAATTTTCCTATGAGCCCAACTGAGTTCACTAAAGGACTGTTGCCCCCTTTTTAGGAATCAGCATCCAGTTCAGCAGCAAGGTACAAGAGACTAGACTAAAAGAAGAACTGGGTCCAAGTTCCAAATTAACCATTTATTGGTGATCTTGGTTAAATTGCTTATTATCTCTAAGACTCAATTTCCTCATCTTTAAAATGAGAACATTAATAAATATTTCTTGCCCATCTCACAGGGTGCTCACTTGGATCAAATTATATACTACATTTGAAAAGTTAGAAAATTATAAAATGACAAAAGTATCATCAGGGATGGAGTCTAAGTAAAGTAGGGTAGAGGGCAAGAGCAGCTAAAAGAGCTTAGAGCTAAGAAAGAGCTGAAGAACTTGGGTTCAAATCTCTGTTTAACTGCTTGCCACTAGTGTGATAATTGCAAAGTCCCTTCCCTTCTCTACAACTGTTTCCCAATTTTTAAAATGTGGACTAGATCACCTTTAAGGTCTCTTTGAACTTGAAAATTCTCTGATCCCATGGTTTTAAGCCTGCAGGGATAAGGCCCGGTAGAGTTTTCATTGACCTGAATTAGAGATTTGAATGGAGAGATGAATCTCTCTGTTGAAAGGAAGAATCAGATGAAAGATACAAGAGGAGAATTTCTTCTAACTCCTGTTCAGAAGTGAGAGTAAGACAAGAGGATCAATAAAAGTAGAAAGAGAAAAGCAGCTTTATGACAAGATAACTAACCAAAAAGACTTGGAGCTGATCTGAGAAAGCAGGCTACCTACTTTAGAAAATCTAGGAAGGAGTTTTCATGCCTGTTCTCCAACCCAAAGGCTTCATGGTGTATGTGTTTCAGGGTGGGGAGGGGGAGAGATATGTGTGTGTATGTGGGGGGGGGGAGCTTCCAGAAAGGAACTTTAGGACTATGTAGAAACAAGAAAATCTTATAAGGAATACAAAGTTATCATAGGATTGAGAGCTAGAATATGCCTTGGGGGCCAATTGTTTTTGTTGTTCAATCATGTCTAACTCTGTATGACCACATTTGGGGTTTCTTGGTAAAAACATTGAAGTTGTTTTCCATTTATTTCTCCAGCCTCATTTTACAGAGGAGGAAATTGAAGTTAATAGGATTAAGGACTTGGCTAGGGTCACACAGGACACTTCTGAGGCTAGATTTGAACTCATGAAAATGAGTCTTTCTGTTTCCAAACCCAGTGCTTTATCTGCAACAGTGCTACCTAACTGCCTTAGACGCCAACTTGTCTATCCCAAATTCATTTATGATATGAAAAAACTGAGTCCCAGAGAAGTGGGATATAAGGTAAGGGTAAGAGCAAAAATCCAAATCACACAAATATTCTAGACCATTCTCCTCATCATCACAGGACCATAGAGTAAGAAGAGAATTTAAAGACCAATCTAATCCCCATACTCCCTTTTTATGGAAGGGGAACCTGAGGCCCCAAATTTCTTTGTCAGGAAAAAGGAAGATCTGTTTCATTTGGGGCTCTTTATCTCCTGTGCTTAACCCAAGGCAGTGTCTGCAATTTGGGGATATTTAATAAATGCTTGTTGATTCATCAGCTAATTGATTGGAGAGGGGAAAACTTTGCTTATTTCTTCAGGAAAGTTGGATATTTCATGTTCTTCACCCCCACGTGTAGCCATGAAACTGTTAATAAACAAGCATCATACTTACTTCTCACCTTTATTTTTGCTTCATTCCGGTAGTGCTAAAATATTCCCTTTTACCTTCTTGTAACACACCTGGATATATATGTATATCTATATGCCTATAGTTATATAAAATCATTTAAAGAGATCTGTAGTTTTAAAAACATATCTATCTATAAATGCTTATATATATACATATATATTAACTTGACTTTAAAGGATCTGTAGTTTTAAAAATACATATATATATATGTACATATATGTAATAATTTGACTTTAAAGGATCTATAATTTTAAAAAGCCAATTTTATATTTGTGGAAACTGAGGCATTAAATAGTTAGTTATATGATCAGAGACCAGATTTGAATTTAGGCCTCCCTCACTCTAGTCCCATCCCTCTAAGAATACCTCATTTAGAATTAAATGAGTGTCATGTTTTGATGTTATTGGGGAAAGAAAGGAAAGGTAAGGAAACAATTTTTCCATGGGAGAAGTCCCATGTAGGAGTCCAAGATTTAAGGGAAGGGGAATAATTTTTTATTTAGTTTTTAGCTGGTACCAAGAATTTGTATTTTTTTCTTATTTCAATTTTTCCCTCAAGAGGCAGCATAAAGTCATAAATAGAGAGAGCCTTTAGGTTTAACTGGGTTTAAATCCCATCTCATATGTACTGTCTGTTTGACCCTGGCTAAGTTCTTTAACTTTTCAGTGACCCAGGCAACTATAAGAGGCAGAAAAGGTGCCACCCTGTATGGGTACTAGTAGTTTCCTATGACAATAAAATCTCAGTTCTAGACCCCCCCAAAAAAGGAAAGAGATTCTTCAGAAAGTGTACCAACTGTCAGGCCTAAAGTTCAATTCTTTCTGGATGTTTAGATCTCTCAGAGTTTTACTCTGTCTTTTGAGAATGTAGGGTGATTTTCCAGTCATCAGAAGGTAACAGAAAAAATGTTTGTAGCAGACCTTTTTGTAGTGGCAAGAAACTGGAAATTAAGTGGCTACCCATCAGTTGGAGAATGGCTGAATAAGTTATGGTATATGAATGTTATGGACTATTCTTGTTCTATAAGAAATGACCAACAGGATGATTTCATAGAGACTTGGAGAGACTTACATGAATTGATGCTAAGCGAAATGAGCAGAACCAGGAGATCACTGTACACAGCAACAACAAGCTTATACGATGATCTGTTCTGATGGACATAGCTCTTCTCAACAATGAGATGCTTCAGATAAGTTTCAATTATAAGGTGTGATGAAAAGAGTCACTTACACCCAGAGAGAGAACTGTGGGAACTGAGGGTGGAATCACAACATAGCATTTTTGCTCTTTTTGTTGTTGTTTGCTTGCTTTTTGTTTTCTTTCTCATCTTTTTTCCTTTTTGATTTGATTTTTCTTGTGCAGAAAGATAATTATGTAAATACATATACATATATTGGATTCAATATATATGTTACCATGTTAAACATATATTGGATTACTTGCTATCTAAGGGAGGGGATTAGGGAAAGTGGGAGAAAAATTGGAATATAAGGTTTTGCCAGGGTCAATGTTGAAAAATCATCCATGCATACCCTTTTTTCATGCATACCTTTTGAAAATCAAAAAGGTTTAATAAAAAAGAAGGTAGCAGAGAAAAAATTTAGTGGGTGGCTCTAATATTAACTAGGTGAATAGGTTCAAGCTAATTTCAATGGGGAATCTGACAATCTGACAATCTGAGTGATCAGAAAGGATCATAGTAAGAAGTGGTATCTGAGATGAGCTGAAAGAAACTAGAGATTCTAAAATGTGTATTAGATTGTAAGCTTCTTGAGGGCAGAAACTGACTTTTTCTTTTTTCTTTTTCTTTTTTTTTTATCCTCAGCATTTATTACAATGCCTGGCACATACTAGGTGCTTAGTAAATGTTTATTTTTTGAGGAAGTAATGGAACAACTTCAAACATAGAGCAAAGGCACAAAGATAGGAAATAGCATATTATGTGTGAGGATCAGCAAGAAGATATGCTCAACTGGATTGGAGATTATGATAGAGATTAATGTACAATAAATCTAGAAAAGTAAGTTGAAGGTATATGGAAGATGAGGACTTTGTATATGAAATGAGAGGAAATAGAGGAAGAGCTTAATAAGGAAGATCTCAAATTCTAGGAAAGGGGACAAAGTCATGGAGCTGAAAGATAGAATATCATATACAGTATACAGCAAGGAAAAGGCAGTGCCATTCTTCAGCCTCCCAGAATATAACCTCAATGCTTATCTTAACTCCTCACTCTCTCTTCCTTCACATATAATCAATAACCAAATTCACCATTTCTCTCTATATAATGTCTCTTCTCTACATCCCTTTCTCTCTGCTCACACAGCTACCACCCTACTTAGGTTCATCACCTCATGAATGAATGAACTGTTCCAATAACCTTCTAACAGGCCTCTCTTCCTCCAGCGTCTCCACGCTTCAATCTGTCCTCCATTTAGCTACCAAAATCATTTAGACCATTTTGGTTCAGATGATGTTATTTCCCTAGTCAATAATTCCCAGGGGCACCCTGTTAGTTCTAGGATCAAATATAGACTTCTCTACTTAGTTTTTAAAGACTTTTACAGCTTGGATTTAAATTTTCTTTCCAGCATCATTATGTATTCCATCCCCTCCCATACTCTTAAGATGTAGCCAAACTGGCCTTCTATCTGTTGTTTCTCATATTTGGCAGTCCATTTCCCATCCCCATACCTTTGCATTGGCTGGGCATTCCTGCCTCACTTTCACTTCAGAGAATCTTTTTCTTCAAGTCATAGTTGAAGTGCCATCTCTACAGAGATCTAATTATCTGATCTTTTCTATTGTGGCACTTAGAACAATGTCTTTTAGTAGTTAAGTATTAATAAATGTTTTCTGATTGATACTTTTATTTATAAATGTATCTCCTTCAGTAGGGTGTAAACTCCTTGAGAATAAGGGTAATTTCTTTTCTTTTCTTTTTTTTCTTTTTTTGAATTTGTATCTCCACTACCTAGTTTAGTGCTTGGTACATAGTAGGTACTCAATAAATGGATTGAATTAGACTAAACTGATTAAGGCACAGAATGTGTGATGGGGAATAAGACATGCTAAAACTGGAAAGATGGACGGGAACCAGATTGTGAAGAACTTTACGTACCAATCAAATAGGTTTATATTTGAGCACAGAGGCAACAGGGTAGAAGGGAAGAGGAAGTGCATTCCAGACTTGAGGACAGTGTGTGAAAAAAGAAAAAAGGGGGAGGGAGGACATGAGGAAGGGAGATGGAATTTCCTAGAGGAACAGATACTACTAAATTAAGAATCCTTTTCTGATTAAAAGCCAAAGGAACAGCACTGGCCAATGGCAGCACCATGCTATCTGCATGAAGCCATCTCATTGTTTTGATGCTTCATTGTGGGTTAGAGATGAATGGCTGACCTAACCTAGTCTGAATGGGCCAAAATAGCAAAGTGAGATATAGATTCTCAAAGCAGCAAGCAAGCCGAGAGCCAACCTAAGCCTTTTAATTGCTTGGGCCCCTGATAGATTGGCTGTTTCTCCCTTTGGATTCCTTTGTCAGGGAGGAGTTAAAATTCATGAGCGTCCATGCCTGTGAATGTTTACTGCAGTGCTGCTATGTTCAGAGCCAAGCTAGCTAACCCAGCAAAGAGTCGGAGGTCTGGTAGGCCATCTGTTACATAATCATCAACAATCTCGGAAATCTGGGCAAGCGGAGATGGAGAGAGCCAAGATGATGAAGGATTTCAAAGAGAACAGCTTGCTGCCTTGCTCAGAGGAGGGGGAAGGGGAGGAAAGAAGAAGATAATATGCTCTGATTGAGGCAGAGACAAGATTTATTACCATAGAGAACAAAACAAACGGGGGTTGGGGAGAAAATCTCATCCATGAACCTGACACACTAAAGAGGCTTGATGTCAAACTCTCAGTATTGAATGGGAGGTCTCTATGATCCCTAAGCATCACGGGAGGACTTGGATGCATCTTGGAAAGATAGCTGTCATGTTGGAGTCTGTGAGGGCCTAAGCATCCTGACTTGGTGTGGAAACCTTTATCAGAGCTGCCTTCAAAGCAAAGCTTATTTAGTTGGGGTTTATGGGGAGCCCAGAAAGGGGAGCAGAAGCCAGAGAAGTGAGGAACATTTTGCCTTGCCCTTGGAAATTACTTGTGTGTGTATGTGTGTTGTGTATGTATGTTGTGCCCCTACTCATGTGCATGACTCCCTTGTTAGAATATAAGCTATTTGAGGACAGGGAATCTTTTATTTTTATCTTTGTATCTCTAAGCCCCTAGCATAGTGCCTGGTACATGTTTCTGGTATTTAGTTAATTAGTTATACTTGACCTCATGTAAGATTTCTTGGCAGAGATACTGGAGTGGTTTGCCATTTTCTTCTCCAGCTCATCTTATAATATAAAGAAACTAAGGCAAATAGGGTTAAGTGACTTGCCCAGGATCCCACACTAGCTAATTTAAACTCAGGAAAATGGGTCTTCCTCACTCCAGGCCCAGTCCTGTGCCATGTAGCTGCCCAACTGCTGCACTTGCAGATCACTAAAACCAGATCTCTCTTCGAGACCAATGGTTGCCTAGCTAGGCTTCCTTTGTCTTAAACTTGTGAACCTAAAACTTTTTCATCTAAGTATAAAACTTCACATTTATTTTTTAAATTTCATCTTATAAGATCCAATCCAACATTTTATCTTATTAATATCGCTGGAAATTTTGACACTACTATCCCCATTAGCTATCCCTTCCACCTTTTTGTTATCTCAAATGTAATGAACATGCTGTCTCTGTCTATATCCAAGTCATTAATAAAAAAAAAAATCATTAAACAGTAGGCCAAATACAGATGCCTAAGGCCCTCCACTGCAGACCTCCTTCTGAGATAACAAAGAACCATTAATGACTACTCTTGACATTTGATCAGTCAATCAACTCTGAATATGCCTAACTGATGCAGCTGAAGGCTAATATGAGAGGTAAGGGGAAGCTCTGATAGATTTTGCTCTGGATATATGTGACCTCAGGGTACTGCCTTTTCTAGCAATGAACTCTTTGCAAAATGGGGATGTCCTAAACCAAAGGGAATGACTAAGTGAGACCAGTTCAAAACATCCTGAAAAATGTCCAAGTTACCATGTTAAAGCTGGCTTTTGCTTTTCTATTCAGTGTAGAAGGAGAAGGGAAGGGAAATGGAAGTTGAAATAGAATGTCAAAAATGGAAGGAATCTTAGTGAGCTTTAGATCCAACTCTCACTTTTTAATAATAGTTTTTTTTTCCCAAATAATGTAAAGGTAGTTTTCAACATTTACCTTTGCAAAATCTTTTATTCTAAATTTTTCTCCCTTCTTCTCCCCCATCTCCTAGACAGCAAGCAATGCAATTCTTCTAAGCATATTTCCATATTCATCATGCTGTGCTAAAAAAAATCAGCTCAAAAGGGAAAAAATGAGAAAGAAAGAAAAACAAGCAAGCAAACAAACAAAAGATGAAAATATTACACTTTGTTTCACATTCAGTCTCTATAGTTCTCTTTCTGGATGCAGATGGCTCTTTCCATCACAAGTCTATTGAAATTACCTTGAATCACTTCATTGTTGAAAAGAGCCATGTCCTTCAGAGTTGAACATTAAATAACCTTGTTATTGCTGTGTATAATGTTCTCTTGGTTCTACTCATTTCACTTAGCATCAGTTCATGTGTGTCTTACCAGGCTTTTCTTAAATCAGCCTGATCATCATTTGTTTCAGAACAATAATATTCTATTACATTCATGTATCATAAATCATTCAGCCATCCCCCAACTCATGGATATCTACTCAATTTCCAGTTCTTTGCCACTACAAAAGGGCTGCTATAAACATTTCTGCACTTGTGGGTATGATCTCTTTGGGATACAGACCTGAAGATGCTAGTGGATCAAAGGATAGGCACAGTTTTATAATCCTTTGGGCATAGTTCCAAATTGCTATCCATAATGATTGTATCAGTTCGCAATTCCATCAGCTATGTATTAGTGACCCAGTTTTCCCACTTCTCTTCCAACATTCATCATTACCTTTTCTGGCCACCTTAGCTAATCTGAGAAGTATGATGTGGTACCTCAGCCAACTCTCATTTTTGTTATGAGGAAACTGAGGTCCATAGAGTTGGTGTCTTGTTCAAGTTTATCCATCTAGAGAAATGTATCTTAGAGTAGATAAGATATTTCAGAATGAGACAACAAAAAAAGTGTTGGATTTGGAGTAAGAGGAACTGCATTTAAAACTTGCTTCTCTAAATCTCATTTTCTCCATTTGCAAACTGAAAACATTAGACTGAGTGACCTTTAAAGTGCTTTCCAGCTCTGAATCTGATTTCATCTTATCCTTAGTGCATGGATGAACATTGTTCAAGGCTCTCTTCCCTGGGACAACTTCTCTTATTATGCTCCCTCCTTTGTCATTTTATCCATTTCTATGACTCAACAATCCTTCCTAGGCAAGCACTTCCAAAATCAGTATCTCCAGTCCCAAACTCTCTTTTGAGTTCCTTCTTCCATTTAAAACTACTTGCTGGATATCCTACCAGGGCCTCAAATTTGACATGTCTCCTTTATCTTTATTGCCATGGAACCAGGATTCTACATAATATTTGTGTATCTTGCTATTACTGCAAAGAACTATGGGCAGAGTAGACATTGCTACACAAACCATAAGATATTTTTCTTTCCCATGGGAAATTTTGTTCCTGTTCAACCTGTCGTAACTATGTCTTGTTAATTATTATTATTATTCTCATGAGTTTTCCAGCTCTATACTGCTTCCAATTTTCTTGCCTTACCAATCCAGTTCAAAAGATTATATAATGTTCAATTTTTGCCCAAGTAAAGAAGAACTTGACTATGGTGTCATTCATGTGTTTGGATCTGTCTCATACCCTTCAGCTATAATAAATAAAGAACATCTCCATTAAGCAGAATGCTGAAGCAGTTCTTTAATACTCCCAAACCTCTAAACTTTCTGATTTCTGTTAAGAGCCCTGCCATTTTCCCAGTCCCTCAGGCTTAAGTCCTCAGCAGCACAGCTGACTCACTCTTCTATTTTATTCCTTACTTCTATCAGCTACCAAATCCTAATGATTGTCCCTTGGTATATCTCTTCTATCTGGCCCCTCTTTTTAACTGCCATGTCAATCACCCTCAGTTTAGGACATTATTAACACTTCCTTAGATTGTTAGATTGTTAGTTATTAATTGTTAGATTGTTAATTGGTCTCCCTGCCTCCACATTTCCTCCTTCACCAATCCATGGTTCACATGGCTCTCAGTGATACACTGAAGCCCGCTGGTGATACAATGTATAGAGCACTAGTCCTGAAGTTAGAAAGATTCATCTTTGTAAGTTCAAATCTGGCCTCAGACATTTACTAGCTATGTGATCCTAAGCAAGTCACTTTACTCTATTTGCCTCAATTGCCTAATCTGTAAAATGAGCTGAAGAAGGAAATGGCAAAACATTCCATCGTTTTTGTCAAGAAAATCCCAAATGAGATCATGAAGAGTCAGACATGACAGAGCAACAGCAAAAAGAAAAACATGAGCATTGCTACCACAAAAATCAGCAAATACTACAATCAAGGCCTGCTTTCTTGTTTAGTTGATTATCATTCTAGATATAAAAAAGTGAGAGAGAAAATGTCAGAAATACAGATTAAATTTAAAATGGTGTTGGGCAGATATGTTTTGGGGGAGAGAGGGTTGTTAAATATTTGCTAGTAGCACTTTTTTTTCATAGCTATCTTGATAAGCTTCAAATGAAGAAATCAAAATATGTCATTTCTTTGTCAAATACCTTTAATGACTACTTATTGTCCACTGAATAAAATGAGTTCTTTTTCCTAGCATATAAAGTCCTTCACAATCTGGTTCTAATCTATCTTTGTAGCCTTGTCTGACATTTGCCTCCCCCCAATACATTCTGTATTCAGTCAACTTGAATGATTGTTTACCATTTCTGTCCTTTCTTCTTGACTTACATAAATTTACAGATACCGCTCCTTCTCCAAAACTGGACAAAATCCCATTTTCATCTGCATTTGATGAAATCTTTATCATCTTTCAAGATCCAGACCATTGTTACTTTCTCTACTTTTCCCTAAACTACCTAGTAGAATAATCCCTTCTCTTATTCCTAAAAATTCTCCAAGAGAACTTGGCTGGATCTCTCCAGTCATGTTCTATCTTAGATCATAAGCTCATAGATGGAAAGCTGGAAAGGACTTCTAGTCTAACCCTTTCATTTTATAGATGAGAAATAACATTATATGATGATCAACTGTGATGGACTTGGCTCTTTTCAACAAGGAGGTGATTCAGAGCTATTTCAATAGATTTGTGATGGAAAGAGCCATCTGCATCCAGAGAGAGAACTATGGAGACTCAATGTGGATTGAACATAGTATTTTCACCTTTTGTTTGTTTGTTTTCTTGTTAAATAATTTGTCCAAGGTCACAAAATAGAAATCATTATAGGATTTGAATTTATGTGTGTCCATATCTTTTTTCCATTTATTGCACTATAATCTCTCTGAGAACAGAAATTATATTGTTTTTCATCTTAGTAAACCCAATGTAGTTTTACATGTAGAAACTGCTTTTTTTAAAAAAATTGAATCAAATTTTCACTTAAATTACAATCTGAATCAGAAAAGTACTGTTACTATAGGAACAGTCATTGGTTATTACAAGAGTGATTTTTAAAAACAATGAATAGTTTTTTTGGTTTGGGTTTTGTGTTTGTGTTGACTAAATTAAAGTAAGAAATATGGCTTAGTGAATAAAGATCTGACTTCAGAATAAGAAAACCCTGGATTTGGGCTCTACTCTGAGCCAAACTGCCTGTGTAACTCTGGGAAGTCACAACCTTTCAGTGCTCCAGGTGACTCAAAGACAGTAAATTGCGGACTAGGTTAGTAGTTAGTATTGATAATTATTAACTTTTATATGGCACTTATATGCCAGATGCTATGCTTAGCACTTTACAAATAACATCTCATTTGATCCTAAAGAATAGGTGTTCTTATTATCCCCATTTTACAGATCAGGAAACTGAGACAACCAGAGTTTAACTCTGACACACTCCCTCAGATAGAGACTGATGTCAGTTCTGAATTCAGTTCTTCCAGATTACAGGTTCTCTTTCCATTGCACCACCTAGTGGAAGTAAAGCATAATGCCTAGGAAACCAGTCAAAAAGTTAGAAAGCCCTGGATTCAAATTCTTCCTCTGACACAAATAGGTTCTGTGACTAAGCAAGTCACACAACTCTTAGCATTCTGGCCCAACTTTCTAAAAATATAAATTTCAAAACTAAATAAAACAAAACAAACAAAACAAAACAAAACAAAACAAAAAACAACAACAACAACAAAAAAAAAAAAAAAACAAAACAAAACTGGGGCAGGTAGATAGCACAATAGATAGAGCATCAGCACTGGAGTCAATAGGATCTGAGTTCAAATATGGCCTAATTGTGAGACCCTGTGCAAGTCATTTAAACCCAATTACCTTACAAAAGAAAAAAAAAGACTTTTTTAAAAATCCAATATGAATTTATACAAGGATTTTTCACCAAGAATTCTTATTTCCTTCCTTCCTTCCTTCCTTCCTTCCTTCCTTCCTTCCTTCCTTGCTTCCTTCCTTCCTTCCTTCCTTCCTTCCTTCCTTCCTTCCTTCCTTCCTTCCTTCCTCCTTTCTTCCTTCCTTCCTTCCTTCCTTCCTTCCTTCCTTCCTTCCTTCCTTCCTCCTTTCTTCCTTCCTCCTTTCCTTTCATTCATTCTTCCTTTCTTTCATTCATTCATTTTTTCTTTCTTTCTCTCTTTCATGAGTTAACTTATTTAATTATTTAGTTCTTATTTTAATTATTTAAATAGTTTCTACATTTCATGAAAAATAAAAGATCTGGAAAAACTAAATCATAATAAGTACATCAGTTTTAATCAATTTTGCTACAAACTGACATTTTTTGTAACTTTTCATTAAAAAGCAAATATTTTCCAACTCCAACTAGACCAGGCATTGTGTATGTGTGTGTGTGTGTGTGTGTGTGTGTGTGTGTGTGTGTGATGGACTCCTTTGTGAGTGTGATGAGTGACCATTTCCCAGTAACATAATTTTAAATACACCAAACAAAATATATCAGGTTACAAATTAAACCAATTACATCGAAATATATTTATCAAAATATTTTTAAGTTCATAGACCACAGATTAAAAAACCGTTTTTTAGATATTTCGAGTCTCTAGAATTTTCAAGTATGAGTCAATGAAATTCCAAATGGCAATTATTTGGGATATGGCTGGATCTATAAAAGCACATTTTAGGGCATTAAAACTCCAAAGACCAACAGAAGAGTTAGGTTAGCATCCCTGCTGCCCTTGAGAGGTTTCAGACACTTCTGCTTATAAATGACACATTTTTGCAACTGGACGTGACAGGGGGACAAGGTTGTCTGCAAGCCTTCTCTTTCCCTCCCACCTCCCATCCCCGGGGAAAAAAAAAGACCCAGAGAGAACATATTGGAGCAACTTTACATCTTTGAAGAATCAAGTCCCTAATAGTGAGCTCTGTGGGGTGTCATTATTTTCAAGCCTGCAGTAAAGTTTTCAAGGCCCTTGACCCATGAAAGTAGACGTCGTCCTATAGGTGCTTGGGAAATGGCTGGTTTGGAATGTGAGGGCTTGAAAATGGTCAGGTAGGAATGTATGCAATTTACAATTTGGAATAAAGCTGTGGATTCCTGGGGAGATTGAAGGAAAAATACTGGATGCCAGCCTTCCCTCACCATCCTGACCTCTGCCCCTTCTTTCATCTTCCCTGGTCTCCCAACCCACTTGAGAGGAGATAGCCTCGCCCTGTACCTCATCAGCATTCAGAGCACCTCCAAACACTTTTCCAGCAGTACAATGTTGCTCCAATGAAGGCCCTTCCACAATAATGTCTTTAATAGAGAGAGGGACCAGACCCATGATTTCACTGGCATAGGGAACTCCCCGGTGAGAAAACTCCCTCTATCAAGTCAGGTCGACATTTTTATCTGCAATTTATAGTCTTAGAGAGTTGACTAGAAGCCTGATTAATAGATCATAACTAAATGCCCCTTCCTGGCTGCCTTCCCACCATGCAGTCTGCCCTCTTTCCTTCAGCCCCATCTCCCTCCCATCCTTGGACTCCATCCCTGGGTCTGCCAGCTGTGATAAGTGAGATTTTGCCTTATCTTGCCAGGACCCAGGCCTCCACACCAAGTCAAGGCAGTCTCCTCACGGAGCTGCTGCCATCCATTCTAAGATTAGTCTCTATCTACTCCACATGTATCACATAGGTACCCCCTTTGTATACATGTATGTACATTAGCATTTCAGCTCCTTGAGAGCTATTTTTTTTTCCTTTGGAGCTCCTAAACCCAGCACAGTACCTGGCACACGGAAACATTTAACAAATGTTTGTTCTTTTAGTTAGGACAATAATTTGCAGAAGAGGTGTCAATATATATTGGTGGGGAACCCTCCCCACCCTATGCTTTGACAGTTATATGGAGGGAGGATGGAATGGACTGGAAAGAGACTTAAGGCAGAGAGAATAATTAGGAGAAATGGGGAAGTTGCTTGGGGGTATTGAGAGGTTAATGACACACATTCAGGAAGGGACTCGAATCTAGATCTTCTTGACTTCTCTTTCCAGATTTTCCTCCTACATGTCTAACCATTCTCACTCAGTTTCCTTTGCTGGATCACCATCATATTGCCTTCAGACTGTGGGCATTCTGCATGGCTCTGTTCTGGACCCTTTTCCTTTAGTATTTTCTCCCCCTGCTTCTCATCCTATCCCCCTCCCCTTCCTACTTCTCTTTTCCTTTGTATATAGGTATGTGTAGCTGTACACACACACACACACACACACACACACACACACACACACACACACACACACATACATATTTCAAAAACTTCCAAATAACTTTGGAAATGAAATGGAAGATGAATTGAAATGGAGAGACAATTTGGGGAGATCCATTAGGAGATTGTTGAAATAATCTAAGCAAAAGGTGGTAAGGATCTGAACTCAGCTGGTAGCTATGTGAGGGTATACACACTCATACGTATATACATTCATATGTATATGTACTTATATACATATATACACATGCATTTGTACATTTATCTCCTTTGCATACACAAGGAAATTTTATATATATATATACACACACACACACACACACACACACACACACACACATACATATTTCAAAAACTTTGGAAATGAAATGGAAGATGAATTGAAATGGAGAGACAATTCGGGGAGATCAATTAGGAGATTGTTGAAATAATCTAAGCAAAAAGTGGTAAGGATCTGAACTCAGCTGGTAGCTATGTGAGGTTATACACACTCATACATATATACATTCATATGTATATATACTTATATATATATACACATGCATTTGTACATTTATCTCCTTCGCATACACAAGTAAATTATATACACACAGACACATATGTATATGTGTATGGAGATCCATACAAGATATACTCATTTAATGTATAAATATATGCATATATTTTCATATGTGTACCTCTATTTTGTGGTCTGTAATTACGTAAAGATCTCATGTCCTTGTCTCTTCTGTTAGAATGTCACTTTCCTGAGAGAAGGGAATTTTTTTTTTGTATTTGTTCCCCTAAAACAATGTCTGGTGCTTCATAACTGTTTCTTGGTTGATTGAAGTTCTTTGAGGATAGAGATGTCTTAAAATCCCTAACCAGGTGCATGGCACACAGTAGGCATTTGCGAATGGTTTCTTGTTATTCAAGACAAGCCTCACAGCAGTTTTGTTGGGGCACAAAAGCCACTAGGTCCTGAGAAAGGGGGTCCTGGCATAGTGGTTCAAATGAAGTCAGAAGGGAAGGAGACAATCGGCCGCTTCTCCAGACTTCTCCTGATTTTCCTGGCTCCTTTTGGGCAATTATCTTCTAATACATGCTTCTCAGAAGAACCTGCAGGTCGGTGTGGTGAAAGGCCCCCCATTGGATGGAGAACTAGCATTTTGCTGAGTCTGAGTATGCATCTTTTGATAGGGTCTTGCTGTGAATGAACCATTTCTCTGGAGAAAACCTATGGCTGTGACCTTGAGGTTGGCTCAGCTTTGTTTCTCTAAAGCAACTCATTCCCGAAGCAGCCCCCCAAACTCCCCCCACTACTCCCCTTCTTCTTTTGGCCAATTGTCTTTGTATGTCTCCAGCCCTGAATGTAGCCCACCGGACCCACTGGCGGCCCCTCCCTTGTCTGCTTTGCACAACAGTCCCAAGAGCACAAAGTGCGTGCTGTAAAAGCCCCAATTGTGGCTGACTGGTGCTTGCTCCCACTGTTGGTACAGTACATGTCACCGTGTTTAGCTCCCCAGCTCCTTTCTCTGTCCTTGCTTTCAAAACCCCTGTTCAGATGCTACAATGGAGAAAGAACAAAAAATGCATGGGGGTGGGCAGGAGAGGGGAATAGGGAGGAAGGGAGTGTAAAAGGCCTGTTTACTCAAGACACACAGGCAGGCAGCCCAAACAGCCTGATGAACCTGGAGGTTTCATGTTCTACCGAGCAGGAACTCCAGACAAAGGCCATGGGGAATAATGACAGAAATAAATAAATGTCAGGAATCGTCCTTTTAAAATTATCATTGACCACACAAAAGATGGGCAGTCAGTTACATAAGCCACAGCCACAGACTATGGGGCAGCTCTCTTTGTTGTTGTTTATTAATTTAGCCTTCACAATAATGCCGACAGATGGAAAATGAATTTCCTAGATTCGATTTTTTTTTTTGAAAGACACATGTACTGTCTGTCTGGGATCATCTTTTTGGGATACAAAGGGCATATGAGGTGATAAAAGAGTCTGATAAGGTCCAATTACTTTGGAATCCTACAATGAAAGGTTTTGACATTGAATAATCATTGGGAATTATACTTGCCAAAGTAAAGAGATGGAAAGAAGAGCACATTTGGAGTCAATGAATCTGAATTCAGATCCCACTTAACCACCTTTATAAGCTTGGGAAAATAACTTCATCATTCTGGATCTCAGTTTCCTCTTCTCTAAAATTAACTATAAAAAATAACTTGATTGTAAGTTTCCCCAGGGTAGGGACTTTTTTTTTGTCTGTAATTATATCCCCAGCATTCAATCTGGCTTTTGGTCCAAAGTAGGAGCTTAAAAAATGCTTCCTGGCTGACTATAAAATAAGGAGGTTAGATGAGATGATGTTTAGGGTTCCCTTTAGCTCTATGTTGAACATTCTTTGGATAACATGAATTCAGCTTGGGCTTGCTTTGTCAATTTCGGTTCAAAAGGTATTTCAGTTGTACAATTCTAATAATGAAAATTTAACCCAGTTTTGTAGCTCTCTGCATTGTCAAGACATTAAGCTATTCAACCCTATGGGATAGGCTGCTGGACACTATTATTCCCATTTTGTATAAGAGAAGAAACTGAGAATAGAGAGACTTGTCTAAAATAATTGCAGTCTAACAAATTGAATTATGTCCAATTTCATCTCATCTCAAAAGTTAATCAGATTGCAACCTGCTTAGTACTTGAATGGGGCTTGTTTAAATAATTAGACAGCTAGATGGAAGAATGGATAGTGTGAACTTGGAGTCAGACAGTCAAATCTTGTCTCAAACATTCATTAGCTACAAATACCTGGATCAGCACTTTACCTCCCTCAGGCTCAGTTTCTTCATTTATACAATAGCATCAGGTTTGTATGAATCAAGGGAGAAAACATCTGTAAAGTGCTTTACATAAGGTGCTTTATAAATCACTCAGGAAGCATCTTGTAAGTGCTAAACTCTAAGGGATATAAAGAAAGGCAAAAAATAGTCCCTGCCCTCAAGGAGCTAACCCTCACATGGGGAAGATAACATGCAAATAGCTATATTCAAAAAGGATATAAAGAGGATAAATTGAGGACCTTCCCAAAAGAAAGGCACTAAAAATGAGAACTGGGACAAGTTATTATAGAAGTAGGACTTTAGATGAGACTTGAAAAAGTCCAGGGAACCAAGAGGAAGAGTTAAAGGGAGAAAGCATTTTAGATATAGGAGAACAGTCAGTATAAAAGCACCAGTTTCTATAAAGTGCTTTAAATTTTGCTAAAAGCCTTATACGCCTTAATGAATTATTCACTATAACCCCATAAAATTACAACCATCATTGTAGATGTTTTATAGTTTTATTAATCTAAAACTAGAAAGGACTGCAAAATCATTTATTCTAATTCCCTAAATTTTACAAGTGAAAAAACTGAGTCCTGGAGAGTTTGGCCACAGTTCACACAGATAGCTAGGAGAGCCATAATATGAACCAAATTTTTCCAAACCCCAAATACTGTGCTTTTCTCATAAGGTCATGAAGCCTTTCGCTTAAGTTTACGCATGAAAAAAACAAGATTTATCAATGATCAGTAACTTAATCTAGAATCATATAGGGAGAGGAAGAGAGGGGATTCAAACTTAGTTCGATCCTGACTACAAGTTCTAGACACTATCATGCTGCTGCCATATTCTAGTAAACAGTTAAGCTCAAATTTCTTCCCATTTCTTCTGCCCCCACATTCAATAGTACTCCCATCATGCTATACTGACAGAGATGTTTAATGAAGATACTGTCATTAGAGTAATCCTTCATTAAACCTTCCATATTTCATGTGGCAATATGTAATAGTAGAAAGAACAAAGGATTAAAGGATCTAGGTTGATATGCTCAAAGGACTATAAAAGTGTGCATACTTTTTGATCCAGAAGGGCCACTATTGGGTCTTTATCCCAAGGAAATCATAAAGGAAAAGATAGGATCCACATGTGCCAAAATATTTATAGCAACTTTTTTTGTGATAGCAAAGAATTGGAAAATGAGTAGAAGTTCATCAAAGAATAGCTGAATAAGTTGTGGTATATGAAGATAATGGAATATTACTGTTCTATTTTTTTAAAAAATGATGAACAAGCTGAATTTAGAAAGATCTGGAAAGATTTACATGAACTGATGCTGAGCAAAACAAGCAGAATCAAGGATACACAATAACAGCAAGACTTGGTTCTTCTCAGTGATTCAGTGATCCAAGGCAATCCCAATAAACTTTGGATACAAAATGCCATCTGCATCCAGAAAAAAGAACTATGGAGATTGAATATAAATCAACACATTCTATGTTCACTTCTTTTTTTTTCTCTTTTTCTTTTCCCTCCCATGGTTTTTCCCTTTTGTTTTGATTTTTCTCTCCCAACATAATTTTAAAAAATAAAAAATAACTTCCAAAAAAAGACCAAGGTTGAAATCCCATCCCAATTCTTCCTACCCATGTAACTCTAGGCAAATTATTTAATCTTTTCGGCCTTGCTTGTCTCATAGGTAAAATGAGAAAGCAAATTCCATGACCTCTGAAGTGTCTTCCATGATTCCAGGCCTCTGAAGCTCTAATTTATATCTATATACTTTAGTCAAAAACACAAAAGTGGAATTTATTAATAAATTCCATTTTACTTTCAGTTTTTCATTTTGGTAATTGCCTCCCATAATTACTTCTCAATTTCTTATCTGTGTTTAGAATTTTCAGGGTAATTCTTATTCATTAAGCTTTGTTATCCTAGACAGAATGTTCAAATCTCTTATTTCCTAGTTCACATAATTTTGTTTTGGTTTTAGTTTGCATTTTATTTATTATGACCTTACACTTGAATGTTTGCTTGGGTTGAGGTGTTCCTGGCTGCTGACTGACACAATCCCATGAATGTCTAAGGAAAAAAAAAATAGAGAGTATGGCCAAGAATGTAGCTGTCACTCACTTTGTGATGAGGTATCCTCACCAAGTCCTTGAATGTTTTTAAGATCTATCTTTAAGATCTCAGGCAATGTATTGCATAGCCCAATTTGTAAAACATTCTCAAATTAGCAGAGTGAGGAGAAAAACTATAGACTCTCCTGAGAACCATTCTTTTTTGTTAAGAAGTCATAGCAAGGGCCTTTCCTCTCTTCTTTCCAATATCTATCCACTGTCTAACCATTCAATCACCTCCATTTTTATCTGTTTGCCTGCAGACAATCTCTGAGAAAGTCTGGAATACTTAGTAGGACCACTGGCATTGGAAGCTACCTCTCCGCTCCTCCAGCTCAATTGCTCTGTTTCCCTAATTGCAGAAACAATCTGACAAATTAACCTGCATTTTTATTTTTGCAGGAAAAGTGGGAAAAGGTTCCATGTAATGCACAAATAATGATCTACACATTAATAATTTTTAAATAATATAGGTCATATAGCATGCATCATAAAAATAATATATGACAAGCTTAAATAAGACTAAAATTCAAAGATTTGCTCTGAATTAAAGTTTATATATTCTTTCAAATGACTTTTTGGATGAGAAACTCACTGGAATGCCACTATTTGTAGAACTGTAGGATGATCAATGGGTTAGAAACTAGAAAGGCATTTAAGAAAAATGTTTGAAATATTTAAGCTACTGACTCAATACCATGAGCAACTATGTTTCCAAAAGAATGATGAAGAACTCTGTTATCCATTCATTTTTGGACATGGCAAGCATGGGGCTTTTTTTGGCTTAATGATGAATAGTCATTACAAGTATTTTGTTTTTCTTTTTTCATTTCTAATTTAAGGGAGGGTGAGATGGCAAAGTGGTCCTGTTGCCCCTCAAAAAAGAAATGAAAAGAAAGTCAGTGAACTATTTATTAATGCTCAGAAGAAAACATAAAAAAGATCAGAAAGAAATATAGAGAAGCTGGGCGGTTGTAGAAGGTACATGTTGAATTTACAATGATTTAATTATATACTATTTATGTATATAATATTATAAAAGTGTATTGTGTTGATCAGACATTAACTTGAATACCAAGTTAACAATTTTGAGAGATAATGGGGACTGGGGGACTTTGATGGTCTTGGCAAACCAACCCCTGAACAGGTCTAGTATTCCAACTATTGTCACTAGGCTCAGTCAGATAACCCAGGTTTTATTCCTGGTCCCGAATCTTGTACTATCTGTATAACTTTAGACAAATCAACTTATCTCTCTCCATTTACTCATTGTGAAATGGGGAGGCTGAAGTGAGTCATCTATCTCTAAATAGAGTCTTCTAGCTCTGAATCCAGTGATCTTCAAATTGTTTATAATTAGATATTTTCTTAAACTTCAGTATATTTCATTTCTGGGTGACTTTAGTGGCTAGAGAACTGGGCTTGGAGTTAGTAAGACTGTAATATCAAACACTTACTAGCTGTGTAACCTCACCCTGCCTCAGTTTCCACATTTTAAAAAATTGAAGTAATAATAGTTTTTACCTCCTTTTGTGAGGACTAGATCAGATAATATTTTTATAGTGCCTCATACATAGGAGATATTTAATGATCAGATACTCTTTGTAAAGTATAATGCCTCATACATGGTAGGTATTTAATGAATTTAATAAAGTCCTTCCTCATTTAACAATTTGATATGAATTTTTATGTACCCCTTGAAAAATGCTAGGAACTGAAGGTAGCAAAGCAAATAGAACATAATCCCTGACTTCAGAGGGCTACTAGTGTATTTAACAGATACAACATGAACAGAAATAAGTAAAATATAAGTTATTTTGAGGAGGCAACACTCACTAACAAAAGAGGAAATCAAGAAAGACTGACCCTGGGACTGTCCTGACAAGAGAATAAGCCTCTCAGCTGCACTTCTGGGAATGAACCCAAACCAGGCTGGCCAAAAGGATGAGGAAACAGGGCACTTTTCTATATGGTGTTACTTCATTTTTAACAGTTTATCAGTCACTTAGGACATGCCAGGACAGAGTATTCAAGAACTATTGCCTTTGGAGGAAAGCTCATCCAATTAGAACAAAGGACAAAGATTCAGGGATACTGGAACTAAATTGTAAAGAAAGTTAAGGATTTTTTAAAAGTGGAAAAGAGAAGAAAATAGGCATAGGGGATAACTTGTGCAGAGTCAAGATTTGGAAGATCAAATTCCAGAGAGAAGAATAATCTGGCCTAGATTGTAGAGTGAATGAAGATGGGGTTATATGAAATGTAGGGAAAGGGAGGTTGGAGCTAGATTGTAAAGGACTTCCTATGCCAAAGTGTTTTAAGAGGCAGCCGGGAGCCACTGAATATCCTACAGGAAGGCAGTGATATTGTCAGGCTTCTAAAGATGATGATTCTGTTTCAGAAACATATTAGAGAGAAGAGAGTCCATAAGATTTAACTGTCCTTTCACTTAGCATCTTATCTACACTTAACCAATTTTGATTATTAAAATCCTTAATACAATAATTAAATAAGGCTTTTAATAAAAATATTATTTTGTAATCGATGTGTTAGTGATAAGCTCACTCAGAAGATGCTTCAGTTCTCTCATAGGGATGAGTGTATTCTTTGTCTCCGGCTAGATGGCCAGATATCTGAGTATTTTATGCCCGTCTGTTTTTTATGCCCGTCCAGAAAAAAAAAGTCATAAACTACTGTGGTAACCAGCCAGGAGCCTTGAACCACCAGAACAGGACAGAATATAACATTTTACAATGACACAAGGGGGCAGCAGAGTCAGGTGGTCAGAAACCTGGGTTTGGGGTACCAAGGAAGCAAGACAAGGGTGGGGGAAAGTGTTTTAAACATCTAGAAAGGGACATTCTAGCCTAAGAAAGGAGTAGCGGTCTGAATCAACAAAGCTAAGAGAGAAATATAGGAGAAATGCCAGCTTTAAACGACCAGGAGAGATCATGGTCTATCAGGACTGACAACTATCTTGGGACATCATACTGTTTGAACATACTTTCTACTGCCTCTTGTGGACCCTTGGTTCTGATCCTTCTGATCCTCAAAGTTCTGGGGACTGTCCTGACAAGAGAATAAGACTCTCAGCTGCACTTCTGGGAATGAACCCAAACCAGGCTGGCCAACGGGATGAGGAAACAGAGCACTTTTCTATATGGTGTTATTTCATGATTTTTAAATATGTTTATTTACAATTTATCAGTCACTTAGGACATGACAGGACAGAGTATTAAAGAAATATTGCTCTCTCAGTGGAGAGCTCATAATATGCCACATAGTAGGGCTTAAAAAAGGTTGATGAATAAGCCTCTCAACTACACTTCTGGAAATGGTCTCAGACCGAGCTGGACACTGGGTGAAGGAACAGGCCATTTTCTATGGATATTTAATAATTTATCTTGGGGATAACTTTACAGATGAGGCTTTTCTGGATGAAATGACAGGTAATTTCAACTCTCTGCATCTGTAAAATGATTAAGCTTTACAAAATTACCCCTAAGTCCCTTGAAACCTCAAAATTCTATGATTCATAATGTAAAGGTGACCCATACTCTATTGAACAAATCCCTCATGGACCCCTTGAGGCTCAGCTCTGGAGAAGCGTCATGTTACAATGGATGGGACCTGGAGTTAGGAAGAACTGTAATCAAAATGCTGCCTTAAACATTCACTAATCAAGTGACTCTGGGCTAGTCACAACCTCTCTGGGATTCAGTTTCCTCATGAGATTTGGGGAGTTGGACTCAATGCCTCAAATATCCCTTTTGCTTCTAAATATATAATTTTATCAAAAACAAGCTCTTCTCTCTCTCTCTTTATCTCTTCTATCTCTCTTTTTATTTCTTCTCTCTCTCTCTCTCTCTCTCTCTCTCTCTCTCTCTCTCTCTCTCTCTCTCTCTCTCTCTCTCTCTCTCTCTCTCTCTCTTTCTCTCTCCATTCAAACAAATGAAAATAATCTTAGATGATCAAGCCATCAATTGTTACATATTTAAACTCAAGTCTTTTGTAAAGCTGGGATCTCACAAATAAACTTAAAACAGAAATGAAGCAAATAAACAAGCAAACAACAGTTAGGTAGCCTAATGGATAAAGCACAGTACTTTTCGATGACCCCTGACTTCAAATCCTGCTTCAGATACTTATTATGTGACTCATTGTCCCAGTACTTTTTATCTATAAAAAAGCTTTGAATTCAATTCTCTTAAAGCCCATTATGATTATTAAAGTGCCCTTTCTATAATTCTATGAATAAGCATGTATTAAGTGACTACTATGTGCTATTAGATTATGATCTACTGTCAGAAATGATGTTCTAAGGTGAACAGACTTTATATTGGACAATCTTAGGTCATTCAAAGTCTTTTTTCTGACTTTCTTAAACCCAAATTTCTTAAGTAAATTAGGGTCATTGAGTGACCTTCCTGTAGTCTCTCAAAGATGGTCTGCTTCCTATTAGGCAGTCCTTGGACTTCGAGGGGAAATGCTCTCCTTTGGGAGACAATGAGGTTTCTTGGTTCAACCTGAAATGGAATTATATCATGCAATTCTCCAGATCTCAGTATAAAATGGAACAATGGCTTAAATCCATTGGGGATAAAATTCAATAGATATAAATGTAAAGTCCTCTATCAGGTTAAAAAAAATCAATTTCTGAAGTACATGATAGAGAAAAGTGATCTATAATAAATGTCACATTTCCACAAGGCTCTAAGATTTCTGAACCACTGGTTTTTGGCAATATTCTATATGAAAAAGGAGGGATTTTAGGGGATCATAAGTTCAATATGAGTCCAAAATAGGGTAAGGTATCCATGAAAACTACTGAACTCTTAGTCTGAAGAAATCAAAAGATAGTATTCAGAGTAAGGAAAGTGATCACTGTCCCAGTCCTATACTAAGACTTTACTAGAGCATTTTGTTTCATTCTAGTGCCCATCTTTTAGGGCAAAAAAGACAAAATGTGGCAACTATTGTGGCCCACCTTCAGAATGGGGAGAAACTGAAGACCATACTATATTAGTATTAGTTCTAGGACCTGGGGGATATTTAAGCCTAGAAATAAAAGACTCAGTATAGGCATGAGGAATGATATCTATCTTCAGTTGTTTTCACTTAAATAAGATTTTTTTTGCTGAGGCAACTAGGGTTAAGTACTTGCCCAAGATCACACAGCTCAGAAGTGTTATGTGTCTGAGACCACCTACCTGCCCCCATATATGACTTTTTTGTGACCCCATTTGGCATTTTCTTGGCAAAGATATTGGAATGGTTTGTTTGCCATTTCTTTCTCCAGCTCATTTGACAAATGAGGAAACTGAGGCAAGTGGGTTTGACTGATGTGTCCAAAGTCACACAGCTACTAAGTACTGGAGATCATATTTGAACTTGGGAAGATGAATCTTCCTGACTTCATGAAAGGCACTCTATTTACCATGCCACCTAGCTACGTTGCACAAAAGTGGAATTGACTGTCTAAAGAGGTAGTGAGTTCCTTCTCACTTCAGATCTTCCAATGAGTTTTAATAGTCTTGAGGAGAAGCCATAGAGTAAATTCCTCATTTTGTCTGGGTGGAACTTATTCTCCTCTAAGGTCTTTTCCAATTCTAATATCCTCAACTTTTAGTGCCTTTAGATTTCAAGACTATTCTAATCTTGACTCAAGACTTTAAAGCTCTTGAGTTAGCCCAGAATTGTGACAGAGGCTAGCAATTGACACTAGTTTGTGCCTCAAGTTTGACCATGCTCTTCCCCGCTCCCAGCCAAAGTTAAAATGAAACACATTAACCCTGAGCATCTTTGTAGTCATCAGGAAACATTGTGTTTTGTTACATTGTGGACTAGGACAAGCAACAGGATAAAGAGTCACTCAGGAAGAGGTAGGTTCTAACACAGCTGTTTGGCCATAGTCAATTCTTGTTGCCACAATTAGATGACACAATGGATAGAGTTCATCTTCCCAAGTTCAAGTCCAGCCTCACACACTTAGTAGCTATATGATTCTGGGTGAACCATTTAATCGAATTTGACTCAATTTCCTTTTTGTAAAATGATCTAAGAAAGAATAGAAAAGCACTCCAGAACCTTTGACAACAAACAAACAAACAAAACAAATGGGATTGGAAAGAGTCAAATAGAGCTGAAAAAAATGCTTGAACAACAATACAACTGTCAGTACCCCAAGCAACTATTCTCCTACAAAATGTTACAGATGAGTTTCTGACCTGCACCAATGGACAACACAAAGGAATCACAAATAAGCATCCCCCAAAATTAAGAAAAAACAAATAATCCCATAATGTTAAACCAAAAACAATTCTTCCAGGAAAGAGGAATGAAAGGGAGAGGCAGAAGATGAAGTAATAACTTACAAAAGAGAATTAAAAATAAATTGAAATGGCAGATATGGCAATAAGCAGCATTTTCTTTTGCCAAAACATTTCCAAAGCCCTATGCTGTCTGGTTATCATGACCCACAGGTAAATCCATCTGACCTGGGCAACCAATTCCATCCTGTCTGATGGGCTGTGTTACAAGGGTCATGTACACAAGGATACTCTATTTGTCCAGGAACATGTCTGGCTTTTAGGAAGCACAAGTGCATTTGGTTTTGCTTCCATTTCAAGGGACAAAGTTGAGTTGTGTGTGTGTCTGTGTGTGTGTTTTAATTTTGCTCCTAAACTCCATTGTGTGCTTAGAGAATTTTCCCCTTTCCTGGTCTCTTTGTGCAGTAATCTGGTGTGGAATCTTTTTCCCACAGGTTAAAAAAAAAGCGATACTCCCTCCCACCCCTCTTCCCCAACCCCTTTCAAGTGCCCCAGAGCAGCTGGTCATGTTTATTGCTCTTCTTGAACATTAGGTCTGTTCTATACAGGGAGCAAGATTGATTATCCTCATTCTAAAATGTGAAGATCCAGCGTGTGCCTTTGTCCTGGGTCCCCGGAGAGGGGAATTGGCATCAGGAAGCACTCGATCCAGAGGACGCATCTTTTGGGGGCTGTCAGAAGTGACAGCAGCAGGATGGTCTGAGTGTGCTGCTGTGCCACCCAAAGTCCCTGTCATTTTCTGCTGCCCACTTCAGACCCGCTAGGATTGGCTGAACAAAAGCCATAAACACCAGAGTCTCACACTGTGCCCACTTCCCAAGGCCACAGGAAATCACAGGCCATGTCTGAAATGGCTGTTTCAATGCATTTTCATTTAGTTGGAAGTCCAAAGTGGGCCTAAACAGCCTGACATTTTGGAGGGTAGGGAATGCATATTCATTTTCAATCTCCTTTCTTCTGTCTCTTTCTGTCTGTCTGTCTGTCTCTCTCTCTCTCTTAAAGATAAACCAATCAAAATATGCCCCATGATTCTTTGATTTCACTCCCGGAGGCTGGCTCCAGGCCTTCTAAGGCGAATTACCCAAACCTGGCACTAGAAAAGCTTCCCTTGTGTGCTCCCTTTTTTTGTCACTAGTTTGGCTGGAGTTGAGGTCCAGAGACCCACAGTATGGAGCCAGTTTGCCAGGCCCAGCCAAGAGTTGGAACCAAAGCTGGCTAAGCCGAGCAGCGGGCAGGCCATCGAAGCGAGGGGCCGATTGTCCTGCCTGGCGGCTGCATCATCAAAACTCTGCTTTGAATCCGAACAAGTTAATTTGGGAACACGGTCTTCTCAAAAGAAACGCTGCTCAGCTCAGCAGCCGCAGAGTTCATGCGGAGAGATGCCCTTTTCACCAGGTAGAAAACAGTAAATTATATTTGAAATCCATTCTTTCTTTTTCCAAGTGGGTAAAAAAAAATTAGTATTCACAAAATCTCTTCCTGGCAGTCTTGCTTCCTCAACAGTAGTTGGTATTTTGACATGAATATTCTGCAAGACACAGGACCTCATGCTTCCCCATCTTTTCAATTGGACAGCCAAGGGAAGAGTTTGACTAATGGAATACAAATAATCTTTTTACCCTAAACTTACTAGAAGCCTGAAAAACAGATTTTAGTAGCACCTAAGTCAGGCAAACTAGCTAAGAGAACCCAAGCCACTAAAATGAAGGTGTCTTGTACAATTGATTAGTGACAGCAACCTGACATTAGGGAAAGAAATCCTAGAGATTAATGTTGATGAGGCTAAGAGGCAGGACAGAATCCACCAAATCATGCTGAAAACACGATTTTGATACTGGTATCATGCTCCCTGAAGGATCTGACACTGAGCAGAATGGGAGGAGGAAAAGGGGAAAGAAAGAGAGAAGTTATCAAAAGATAAAATGGCACTAGTTCAATGAAAAGCCTTTCAGACCTGCATTCTATCCACTCCTGCCAATAAGCCAATTCAAAAGTATTTATTGGGCATCTGGTGAGTGATTAGGACTTAGCTGTTGGGGATGGGAAAAGATATTTATGGCCATAGGATTGAGAAATGGGAGGAACCCTGAAGTTCATGGGATTGCAGTACCATAAAATTAAACCTGAAAGGGTTTTAAAGGCCTTAAAGTTCCAACCTCTTCATTGTACAGATAAGGAAACTGAGGCACAGAAAAGGGAAATATCTTATTAAGATCATATATGGAGACTGGAAGAGAACTTAAAGGTCATTTGGTTTCATGTTCCTAATTTAAAGAGGGGAGAAACTAAGGCTCAGAGATGTTAGATTTAGGAAGAAAAAGTTCTTAGAAATCATTTAACCCAACTCCTTCATTTTACAGATAAGGCAACTGAAGCCAATCGAGGTTAAGTGACTTGGCCAAAGTCGCATATATAATAAATGACAGAGCTAGGATTTGAACTCAGGATATAATTTTCTTGTCTGGCTTGGGAAATCAACTTCATTCCTTATATTATACAATTTTATTTTATCTGAAAAAAAACCCTACTACCTAAGGTGGATATTAGTTGGAATATTTTGCAGTGTATGTCATTAATAACACAGGAAAATATTCAAATAAGATGGCTTTATAAGCCCAGACCAATTTCATTTAGTGACCCAAAAGTAAAATTCTACTTTATCATAACAACAAATTCTAACAATCCCAGAAAATTGGCTATTTAATATTTAACATTTAATTTTTAAGTGTAAAATATTATAGCTAGAGTATATCAGAGTATATATATATATATATATATATATATATATATATATATATATATATATATATATATATATGTGTGTGTGTGTGTGTGTGTGTGTGTGTGTGTGTATGTATATATACACGTGCAAGAAGAATTTTAAAAAAACTCATTTTTTCACTTTCACATCATCAAATAAAGTCAATTTTCAACACACACACACACACACACACAAACACACATGCAGGATTTGATCTCAATTTCTGTGACTTTAAATGAAATATCCATTGTACTACTGCTGTCATCTATTCCAAGGTCATTAAAGAGCATTAAAGAGCAGAGCTGGAATTTGAATCCCAAACCCCTGACATTGGACCTCAAGTTTCTCATTTATTTATTCATTCATGCATACAAGCATATATACATACATCTATCCAACCATCCATCCATTCATCCATACATCTATTTTTTCATTCAATAATAAATTCATCATTAATTGAGTTCTACTATAGACCAATTAAAAATGAAACTTTCCTTCCCTCAAGGAACTCACATCCTACTTGTGGGCTGGAGATATGAAAAATATGCAGAGATGTAAGTCAATCCAAAATATATTCAAATTTAAATATGGAAGGGCAGACCAGTGCATTCTACAGTTCTTGTAAGATCATCATGGATCCTTATTTTAATGGACATTGAAAACTTTGGATTTTCCACTTGACTTTTTACTTGCTTAACCATATCTCATACAAGTTCAGGTTTATTTAATTAAACATGCTCCATATCCTTCTGTTATGACCCATCAAGTTCATTTAGATTTTCCTAATCTTTTCAGTAATTTCTTCCAACTTCTTTGAGGAAAAGAAATCAGGAAAGAATACGTAATGTATTCTAGGATGTGGCCTACAAGGCTCAGGCCTTAAAGAATAATGGTTCTAAAAAGTCATTGGTGAAAACTAATCAGTTGGATTACAACAGAGAAAACAAGAAATAGTGGGAGAGGACACAGAATGCAGAATCAGGAATATGTGAGTTCAAAACCCACTAGATTCTTAATAGCTATGTGTGATCCTAGATGTTATTAAGTGCTGTGACTCAATTTTTCCATCTATAAAACAAGGGGACTGTTTTTAGTTTCTGAGTCCTTTTAACTGTAAAACTATGAACTTATGACTAGCTCTTTCCATCTTTAAGTTCTTTAACTCTAGAGTAAGCATATTTTTATTTTACATGATTGCTTCTAAGTAGGCTCATCAACCAAATATTAATCTTTTTATCTTTCTTTTCCCTTTTTCCAGCTATGTAATGAAGTATTATTAATTTCTCCCAAGGTTTCTTCAAATGTTCTTAAGAATGTAAAGAGCCTATAGAAACAGAATGGTTGATAAATTAGACAGATATTGCACAGAAGCAAATAAAGCTGGTAGTCTACTATTTGATAAGCTCAAAGACTGTAGCTACTGTGGTAAGAACTCATTTTTCACAAATCAAATGAAGGTGGCCTAGCTGTACCTGATCTAAAACTATATTATAAAGCAGCAGTCACCAAAACCATTTGGTATTGCCTAAGAAAAAGATTAGTTGATCAGTGGAATAGGTTAGGTTCATAGGACAAGATAGTGAATAAATATAGCAATCTAGTATTTGACAAACCCAAAGATCCCAACTTTTGGGATAAGAATTCATTATTTGACAAAAACTGCTGGGAAAACTGGAAATTCGTATGGCAGAAACTAGGCATGGATCCACACTTAACATCACATACTAAGATAAGATCAAAATGGGTCCATAATTAGGCATAAAGAACGAGATCATAAATAAATTAGAGGAACAGAGGATAGTTTACCTCTCAGACTTGTGGAGGAGGAAGGAATTTGTGACCAAAGGAGAAGTAGAGATCATTATTGGTCACAAAATAGAAAATTTTGATTCCATCAAATTAAAAAGCTTTTGTACAAACAAAACTAATGCAAACAAGATTAGAAAGGAAATAACAAATTGGGAAAAGATTTTTACAGTTAAAAGTTCTGATAAAGGCCTCATCTCCAAAATATACAGAGAATTGACTCTAATTTATAAGAAATCAAGCCATTCTCCAATTGATAAATGGTCAAAGGACATGAACAGACAATTTTCAGATGATGAAATTGAAACTAATTCCACTCATATGAAAGAGTGTTCCAAATCACTATTGATCAGAGAAATGAAAATTAAGACCACTCTGAGATACCACTACACACCTGTCAGATTGGCTAAGATGACAGGAAAAAATAATGATGAATGTTGGAGGGGATGTGGGAAAACTGGGACACTAATACATTGTTGGTGGATCTGTGAAAGAATCCGGCCATTCTGGAGAGCACTGTGGAATTATGCCCAAAAAGTTATCAAACTGTGCATACCCTTTGATCCAGCAGTGCTGCTATTGGGCTTATATCCCAAAGAAATATGAAAGAAGGGAAAGGGGCCCACATATGCCAAAATGTTTGTGGCAGCTCTTTTTGTAGTGGCTAGAAACTGGAAAATGAATGGATGCCCATCAATTGGATAATGGTTGGGTAAATTATGGTATATGAATGTTATGGAATATTATTGTTCTGTAAGAAATGACCAACAGGATGAATACAGAGAGGCTTGGAGAGACTTATATGAACTGATGCTGAGTGAAAATGTGCAGAACCAGGAGATCATTATACATTTCAACAAAGATATTGTATGAGGATGTATTCTGATGGAAGTGGATATCTTCAACAAAGAGAAGATTTAATTCAGTTCCAATTGATCAATGATGGACAGAATCAGCTACACCCAGAGAAGGAACACTGGGAAATGAGTGTAAACTATTTGCATTTTTGTTTTTCTTCCCAGGTTATTTTTACCTTCTGAATCCATTTCTTCCTTAGCAACAACAACAACAAAATTCAGTTCTGCACACATATATTGTATCTAAGATATACTATAACATATTTAACATGTATGAAAATGCCTGCCATCTAGGGAAGGGCGTGGAGGGAAGGAGGGGGAAATTTGGAACATAAGGGAGTGCAAGGGATAACGTTGTAAAAAATTACCTATGCATATGTACTGTCAAAAAAAAAGTTATAATTATAAAATTAATTTAAAAAAGAATTCATTTTTCAACAAAAACTATGGGAAAATTGAAAGCATTCTGGCAAAAAGTAGGTATAGCTTCCATACCAAAATTAGGTCAAAAGGAGTATGTAATAAAGACATTAAGACATTATATATATATATATATATATATATATATATATATATATATATATATATATATCATAAACCAATTAGAGGATCAAAGAAGAAAATGCCTTTCAGAGATATAGATAAGGTCATAAAGAGATCTCACAAGATCTATACAAATAGACATTTTGAATGCTTAAAATTAAAAAGGAGTTGGCACAGACAAGACCAACTAAAAAAGAATGGGGGAAATCTTTTAAGTGAGTTTCATTGCTAAAGGTTTTATTTTCAAAAGATATAAGAAACTGATTTAAAACTATAAGATTCATTCCCCAGTTGATAAACTGTCCAAAAGGCAGTTTTCTAAGGAAGAAATCTAAGCTATCAATAGTTACAGCTTTTTATGTTTACATATAAAAACGTTCCAAATCACTAATGATTATAGAGATACAAATTGAAATACAAATTAAAGGAATTTTGCAGTTCTACCAAATTCTCTCTCTCTCTGGCAATTGGGGGTTATGTGATTTGCCTTGGGTCACATAGATAGGACATGTTCAGTGTCTGAGGTCAGATTTGAACTAAGATCCTCCTGACTTCAGGGCTAGTACTCTATCCACTGCACCGCCTAGCTGCCCTAGTTCCACCTAACTCTCAATAGATTGGCAACATAGACAAAAAGGGAAAATGACAAATGTTGAAGAGGCTTTGGTGGAACTATGAATTTGGAAATATGCCCCAAGTGGTACAAAATGATTCATACTCCTTGATCTATAGAAACTACTTTTAGGCCTATACCCTCAAAGAGGTCAAAGAAGGAGGGAAAAGATTGAGAAGATAAAAAATATTTGTTCCAGCTCTTTTGGTAGTAGGAAAAAACAAAAGAGCTAAGTGGGTACCCACTAATTAGGGAATAACTGAAAAAATTATGGCAAAGAAATGAAATAGAATAATATTTTACCCTAAGAAATGATAAAGGGAATGGGTTTTAGAGAAATCTAGACAAATTTGTATGAACTGAGGCAGGCTGAAGTGAGTAGAGAACTAAGTAGAATATTATTTATGTAGTAATACTAACACTACAACAACTTGGAAAACTGAAAGCACTATGATCAATATAATGACCAATCTCGATAACAAAAGAATATAAAGCATGCTATCTCTTTCTTGATAGACAGATGATTGATTCAAAGTACTTAATGATACTCCTAGATTTTTTTTTGATATGACCAATTAGTGAATTTGTTTTGCTTGCCTAGGAATATTTTTACAACAAGTTTTTATTTTTTTCTTTTCTTTTCTTTTTTTCCCCAATGGTGGGAAGATGGAAACAGAAGCTAGAGAAGATACATTTTTGTTAATTTTTTTAAAAATCAACAAGAAAACACAGAGTAGAAAGAGTACTAGATCATGGGCCCTATGATCTAGGGTTGAAATCCAGTCCTGCCACGTAGTTTGTGATCTTTGGCAAATCACTAATCACTCCATCTATCTTGAGGTCTACTAAGATTCTTTTACATCTATAAATTTATCAGTAGCAAAAGCCAAAATCTTGGAATCAACTTTGCTGTGTGACTTTGGAAATCATTTCCCCTCTCTGAGTCTCAGTTTCCTCATCTTTAAAATGAAAGTATTTGATCAGATGATTTTTAAAGTCATTTTTTGCTCTAAATTTATAATTCTTTGAGTCCATGACCCTATTACAATAACCTTCTTCAATATCCTAATCAGCTCCATACTGACTTTCCTTAAACATTATTCTGATCCCATTATTCCTTCTTTTGAATGTCTACAAATGTCATCCAATAAGCTTCTGAGTAAAGGTGAAATCTTTAAGTATAAGAATTAAATTTCTATATTAATTGATATCTCATTATCAAATTTACACTATTCTCTCAAGTCAGTTTTGAAAGGTTCTTCAGCTTATTTTTGTGTGTGTGAAGGGGCACAGAATCTCTTGAAGACCATTTATTAAGATGTAAAGAAGCTGCTTTCCACAATGATGGAGAAAGCCTCCATACAGCCAAAGACACTGATGCTCAAATTATTGCAGAATTTGTAAGTAGAGGCATGGTTGCATTTTGCTGTGATATTTAGAAATGAATTATAGAATTTCAGAGATGAAAGGAACTTAAAGGTTATTTATTCAATTCCATGTTTTAGAGATGAGGAAAGTAAGGTCCAAAGTGGTGAGATAAGCTTCCAAAGTCACAAGCCAGAACTTGAACTCAGGTCTTTGAATTGCAAATCCAGTGTTCTTTGATTCCATTTATGGAAATGTTTTCAATCCCATATAATGAAAATTATCAGTGTTATCTTTTATGATTGCCTCTATCCATGTTTTGGTTAAGGAGTTTCTCCCTAACCTTAAGTATGAAAAGGTATCTAGCATCATTCATTTCTAATTTTTAAAATAATGTGACCTTTTACATTTAGGTTATGTATCCATTTTGAACTCATTGTTATATATGGTGTAAACTGTTGGTCTCAACAAGGCTTAATCACTGAGGTGCAGCCTCAGTAAAGCCGTGACTTCTATGGAGACTTCTTAAAAACCTTAGCTTTAAAAAGCCGAGATCTTCCATTGCATCCAAGACCATCTCCAGTCACCTTGATCTATATATCTGGCTACTGGACCCAGGGGAAAGTGGAAGGAAGGAGAAAATTAGTCAGGTAACCTTGCATAGCCCTCCCTCACTTCAATCCAATTCTCTTGGATGTTATGGCATCATCTTCCTGATGTCATGGAGACAAAGGGCAAACAACAAACACTAATGTATTTAATCTCCCCTCCCCCCATCTAGTTTCTTCTACTCATCTATTTTTTCTTTCTTTTTAAAATCAGTACCAGATAATTTTGATGATTCTTGTCTTAGAATATAATTTAATAGATATCATTGCTCCTTAATTCTTATTTTTCACTAATCACTTTAAAGAATTTTACTTTCTCTGTCTGTCCCCTCTCTTCTTTCTGTCTCTCTCTTCTCTCTCACTTGAATGTCTCTGTCTGTCTCTGCCTACCTGTCTGTCTGTCCTTCTCTCTCTCTCTCTCTCTCTCTCTCTCTCTCTCTCTCTCTCTCTCTCTCTCTCTCTCTCTCTCTCTCACACACACACACACACACACACACACACACAAAAAAAAGCAATCCACAACTAATCATGCTTCTTTTCTTCAATACTCCTCACTAAGCTCTTTTTTGAACATCTCCAACGCTAAGAAAACTATGTTAGAATATGATATCAAAGACTGCAAACTGAAAAGGACTTTAGAGACCATCAAGATCATCCCCTTCTTTTTTGCAAAAGAGAAAATTGAAGACAAAAGAGTTGAATGACTTTTCATGTGTACGCTAGTAGTCAGGCAAATTGGGAACTGACCCCAGATCTTCTGAATTCAAATCCAGGACTCTTTGCTCCTACACTACGAAGCTCTTGCAGTTTTGGACAGCTCACTGAGATTTCTGATACTAGTTGTTGTCATTTTAATAGAGAAAACATCACATGGTTTAACTTTCCAACATCTTCTCTCTGAGTTTGCCAAGCTAATCTGGAAGGAAACTGAATCCAGAATCAAAGCCAGTGG